>NW_021313436.1:0-1638 GCF_002162155.2 Triticum dicoccoides | reverse complement strand
GGAAGGCAATAAAGTGGTCGATGAGAACAGGAATCATCGAGGGGCAAGGATGGTATTACCCATCATGAATTCAATTGAATTCCTGGAAGAGCTCATAAGGTTGATGATGATCACGACACATTTGTCGAGAGGTTTCATGCAGATGTAATCAACCAGCGACGACATCAAGTCAGAGGAATGATGAAGCAAGAGGTTATTGGAACCACAGTTACGACACAAACTCGAACTCAAGCTGGTTGTTTAAGGTGAAAGGGTATGACGAGGAAAATCGACGTAAGCTTAGCTATCGTCGCAAATTGGTGCTCCGAGAATAAGGATCAGGTAGCACAGTTTGAAATCATCAAGATAATGATATAGCCAAACAGGCTAGGAATGGCGTGATCGGGTACAAACTCGTACTTATAGAAGCTTACTGGAGAGTTGTTGAACCGTAGTGCGGACTCGGTTCAGTTATCGGTGTCTTTGAGTGTCTAATAACTCAGAGCCTGTGGAAAAATTGGAATCAGTGGGAAGGTAGCACTTGATGAAGAACTCATAAGAAGTTATGCAGTTCCATGATAATCTCGAGATTCCAGGGGGGTAATACTCGACGATAGATCAAAGTAGAGGTTGGAATAGGGTATTGCTTTGTAGAAGACAAGTGCTTAAACTTGTCCGAGAAAAGGTATTTACAGGAGAACATGGTCAGAACCACGATTGCAAAAGGCCGGATCCCAGATATAAACTTATACCAAGGGAATAATTAATTTAAGAGAAGCTTTAATGATAAGATCTACATCGTGTCCATGGGCATGAACACAGAGTTCAAGGTCGACTCCCACTTCTTCAATGTATAACCTTTCATTCCTGCTCTAGATAAAATGATTCCAGTGTCAAAACCTACCTGGTGAATTACCAGAGCAGTATGACCCGTGAAAACTTTCGAGTTCACACCGATTAAGGAAGGCATCGGTTCAACCCATTGGGGCATTTAAGGAACATATGCTACAAACTTCCAAGGTAAATAACACAAGCTCGAAAGCAGAGCAAGGTTAAAAAAAAAGGAGAGGATACAATTTACCAAAGGCATTATGTATCAGAGGAAGAACTCACAAGGTGATTAATTATGAAGGACACTATCGGATAATAATCCAACAGTGGATATGGCGATCCACAACGGGGCTAATGTGAGTATCGGTACTCAACCAGAAGAAGAAGAATGCAAGGAGATCAGAAGATAGAAACAACTGACTAATTCAAAGCTTAATTGCAAAAGAATTATGAATTCCATGTCAAGGGATCAGAAGCAATGCTCTGATTAGGAATGGATAAGTTGAATAGCCTTAGGGTACAATCAACGACAATTGGATTGGTCGAGAAACAATTCCAGTTAAAAGAATTGCAGCTCAGCCGGAAAGGTAATTTATAAGGATCAATGATGATTGCGTGTATTCGCAATCATATTGAGTCAACAGACTGAAAATGATAACGACAAGGAATGTCAAGAAGACTACGAGACTTATGGGATTAACCATAATGCAAGCAAGCAAGAATTTCAAGAGCCAAAGGCTCCAGAGGATTTTCGGAAGATCGAATAGTATTTTGAAGACTTTTGTGAAACACATGAACAACTGGGGGTGAGCGGATACTCGACAAGTG
>NW_021313435.1:0-1637 GCF_002162155.2 Triticum dicoccoides | reverse complement strand
ATCGTCCTAATTAAAGGCAATTTCTAGGTTTTTTCCATGTGTAAGCCTATAAGAAGCAAACTTTTGTCAAGCATTTGGCAATCCACAGCTCAAACTTGCCGAACACGCCTAGTTAGGGATCAAGGCCTCTCATACTCCAAACAACATGCCGCCCAAGTCGAAGGGTGAGCTAGCTAGTTAACCTCCAGATATCATAGTTTTGTTCATTAACCAATTAAATTAAAGTTTATATCTTTTTATTGCCATGCAGCGCCGAGTAATAGAGGTCCTATGCCTGGACTGGAAACTTATGCGCAAGGTTCTCATCGACTCTATCTTCATTGCAGCCTCTCCAACTTTAGCCTTATGTTACATTGAAAAGCATAACTGGTTTCCTAACATCTTAATCACATGCATGAATGCAAACTGATTGATTTTCATATCCATGTAGTACTAGTGTTTGATTGATTTTCATATCCTGTAGTACTAGTGTTTGATTGATTGATATTGCCGTGCAGGGAAACCACCAGCGCCTGTGCAGAAACCACCTGCTTCTAATGGAGGTTAGTAGTACTCCAGCACTTGAGATTACATTACTTTAGTCTCTAAGTAAGAGTAGCTACTAAGCTAACATACCGATCGTCGTGTGCGTGCATGCATGCACCATCGTCGATGTGGGCCTACCTTTTTAATCTTGCTTCTTTTCCTCGTTCTCCAAAAGATTTCTGTTGCACTTTCTCTTGACATGACCAATTGTTGTCTCTTATGCGTTCGCATGCGTGCAAAAAAGAAGAAAGATAAAGCACTAAGGAACAAGCCGGATAAAAATGGTAGATATATATTCGTCTGCATATAATTCATGTGGCGCTGCTGAAACCTGACGTACAGAAATTTTATTTTAATTTCAGGCAAGGATACAAGTACTTCCAATTAATCGGCCAATTCAGGATCCAGATATAAAATAATTCTCTTATTTGGATTGATCGATGCCGAAGAAGAATGATATGAGAATCTACTGCAGACTTGCTAGTATTTATTAGTAAGTGTTAAGAGGTGGAAAGGAAATATGGATCAATCTATTACTCCCTCAGTTCCGAATTACTTTATCGCAGGTATGGATGTATCTAGATGTATTTTAGTTCTAGATATATTCATTTCTGCGGCGAGTAATTTGGAACGGAGGGAGTACATGTTAGTAGTTTGTACGTGCTTGCTTGGTGCATTTGTACACTGTCCTAAGTTCATATGTTGGTCTTGTATTGACATGTATTAATAAATTGGGATTGTATTGAGTTTTATCTTCTTTTTTGGCATGGAGCTTATTTTATCCTTTTTTTTGTTAAAACCTGTGAATTTTATCTTGAGCAGTGTCAGTCTGGATCTTTGACAAACTCTGCAAAACATGAATAAATATTCTATCACATCATGAGTTCTCACGAATTGAATACACTTTCTGGAAATTTATGTAATTAACTAGGCAATTACCCGCAAAAAAGTCAATTGCCTCATGCATTGCAATAGAGTCTTGAACATCAGCAGCACTAAAATTTTAATTACTAGTTTTGTACACAATAGCCACAATTTACCTGTAGTTTTATCATTAATATGATTGTGTGGCAGACAAATAGAATTCAATTGCCGCAATATGATGTGGGGCA
>NW_021313434.1:0-1601 GCF_002162155.2 Triticum dicoccoides | reverse complement strand
ATCGTCCTAATTAAAGGCAATTTCTAGGTTTTTTCCATGTGTAAGCCTATAAGAAGCAAACTTTTGTCAAGCATTTGGCAATCCACAGCTCAAACTTGCCGAACACGCCTAGTTAGGGATCAAGGCCTCTCATACTCCAAACAACATGCCGCCCAAGTCGAAGGGTGAGCTAGCTAGTTAACCTCCAGATATCATAGTTTTGTTCATTAACCAATTAAATTAAAGTTTATATCTTTTTATTGCCATGCAGCGCCGAGTAATAGAGGTCCTATGCCTGGACTGGAAACTTATGCGCAAGGTTCTCATCGACTCTATCTTCATTGCAGCCTCTCCAACTTTAGCCTTATGTTACATTGAAAAGCATAACTGGTTTCCTAACATCTTAATCACATGCATGAATGCAAACTGATTGATTTTCATATCCATGTAGTACTAGTGTTTGATTGATTTTCATATCCTGTAGTACTAGTGTTTGATTGATTGATATTGCCGTGCAGGGAAACCACCAGCGCCTGTGCAGAAACCACCTGCTTCTAATGGAGGTTAGTAGTACTCCAGCACTTGAGATTACATTACTTTAGTCTCTAAGTAAGAGTAGCTACTAAGCTAACATACCGATCGTCGTGTGCGTGCATGCATGCACCATCGTCGATGTGGGCCTACCTTTTTAATCTTGCTTCTTTTCCTCGTTCTCCAAAAGATTTCTGTTGCACTTTCTCTTGACATGACCAATTGTTGTCTCTTATGCGTTCGCATGCGTGCAAAAAAGAAGAAAGATAAAGCACTAAGGAACAAGCCGGATAAAAATGGTAGATATATATTCGTCTGCATATAATTCATGTGGCGCTGCTGAAACCTGACGTACAGAAATTTTATTTTAATTTCAGGCAAGGATACAAGTACTTCCAATTAATCGGCCAATTCAGGATCCAGATATAAAATAATTCTCTTATTTGGATTGATCGATGCCGAAGAAGAATGATATGAGAATCTACTGCAGACTTGCTAGTATTTATTAGTAAGTGTTAAGAGGTGGAAAGGAAATATGGATCAATCTATTACTCCCTCAGTTCCGAATTACTTTATCGCAGGTATGGATGTATCTAGATGTATTTTAGTTCTAGATATATTCATTTCTGCGGCGAGTAATTTGGAACGGAGGGAGTACATGTTAGTAGTTTGTACGTGCTTGCTTGGTGCATTTGTACACTGTCCTAAGTTCATATGTTGGTCTTGTATTGACATGTATTAATAAATTGGGATTGTATTAAGTTTTATCTTCTTTTTTGGCATGGAGCTTATTTTATCCTTTTTTTTGTTAAAACCTGTGAATTTTATCTTGAGCAGTGTCAGTCTGGATCTTTGACAAACTCTGCAAAACATGAATAAATATTCTATCACATCATGAGTTCTCACGAATTGAATACACTTTCTGGAAATTTATGTAATTAACTAGGCAATTACCCGCAAAAAAGTCAATTGCCTCATGCATTGCAATAGAGTCTTGAACATCAGCAGCACTAAAATTTTAATTGCTAGTTTTGTACACAATAGCCACGATTTACCTGTAGTTTTCTCATTAATATGATTGTGTGGCAGAC
>NW_021313433.1:0-917 GCF_002162155.2 Triticum dicoccoides | reverse complement strand
GTCTCCCTACGAGAACGCCATCCATAGCACTCACGCTTATCTTGCGTATTTTAGAGTATCCACTTTCACTTGTCTATGAACTAATATAAGCAACCCAGAAGTCCTTTTCCGCGGACACGGCTATTCGAATAGATGATGTTAACCCTGCAGGGGTGTACTTCTTCATACATGTTTCCACCACTTAGCGTCTGCACACGACATGTGCTCGGCAGACTTCAAGCGAAAGCCGACGTGGGTGTAGACCACGACCTACCTAAACACTCAAGTCTCTAGTCCAGGTTTATCGCCTATTCGGGTTCCATCCATGAGGAGATCCGGCCGGAGTTTCGCTCACAGCCCCAAACGATGTGAACAGGGTTCCGTGACACCAAACGGGCGCCCGGTATACCCGGCCACGTGCCTACCGCATCACAGCCCACCCCTCCGGTCAGCGTTGTGCACGGCCTCCAGCATACTACAAACACCAGAAACTACTTGCAACTCCTGGACAGAGGACTTGGGTGAATAAGAAGTCGAGCGGGGTCATATTTCAGGGCCCAATGTATGGTAGTAGCTGAATCATGGATCACAAACACAGAACTCAGTTCCTGAGGACGGCTGCAATGAGACAACCCACCATGTACTCCTACATGGCCTCTCACCGCTACCTTTACCAAATCGTGTTCACACACTTAGCTCTCAACGGTAGGACATGTTCACACACCTCTGATTCATCCCCGATGAATCAGACCTGACTCAACTCTAAGCAGTAGCAGGCATGACAAACAAACATGAATGAGTAGGCACAACAGGGCTCAAACAACTCCTACTCATGCTAGTGGGTTTCATCTATTTACTGTGGCAATGACAGGTCATGCAAAGGGATAAAGGGGTTCAGCTACCGCAGCAAGTAACAGATGAATCGATGTTGTCCTAAT
>NW_021313432.1:0-1116 GCF_002162155.2 Triticum dicoccoides | reverse complement strand
CTCTAAACGATGCCCTAAGGGCTGTATATATGGAGGAAGAGGGGGGAATTTCGTGGCCCTTGGTGGAGGGGTCCGAAATCAACCCTATCTCTTGTTTCCCCACACATACGGACTCTAAAAATAGCCTATACTTATGTATTTCGAAATTACATGGGCCTGGCCCAATAATAAGGTGACGCAGCACCTAAAATAGCCTCGGGACGAAATTTATGAAGTGGCATCTTGTATATTTCGTCCAAGGCTTCATGCACCCATTATGGTGGCTCCAAAGTCCTGAAATCATCACTTGTAACTCCGTTCTTGTTCCCCTTGCGCATGCCATCATCTCCATGCTTGTTCTTGCTCCAATGTTCATCCTTCTCCAAGCTAGGCCCTTCATTTGTAAGCAAAACAAATGTATCCAATTTAGGCAGCATCATATTCTCATGAACATTAGAATCCTTACCAAGAAACGAAAGTACCTGGTAATTTAGTTGGCGTGCACGAGCTCTAGTAATTGGTCCAGTATGTATAGCAGCAGGGGCTGTGGGTGTAACAATTGTATTGATGTCCTCATCATCCTCCCCTTCTTGAAATGAAGTCGTCCTCGACGGAAGTTCATCTTCCTCACCCAAATAAGGCTTCAAATCTGCAATGTTAAAAGTGGGACTAACCCCAAAATCTGCAGGCACCTCAAGTTTATATGCATTATCATTTATTTTCTCTAACACCTTAAAGGGACCATCAGCACGTGGCATTAGCTTTGATTTGCACAAATCAGGAAATCTATCCTTACGCAAATGTAACCAAACAAGATCTCCAGGTGCAAACACAACATGTTTTCTACCCTTATCTCCAGCAAGTTTATATTTAGCATTCATACGCTCAATGTTTTCCTTAGTTAACTCATGCATTTTTAAAATCAATTCAGCACGTTGTTTAGCATCAAAATTAACCTTCTCCGAAGATGGAAGAGGCAACAAATCAATAGGTGCACGAGGTAGGAAACCATACACAACTTCAAAAGGGCACATCTTAGTAGTAGAATGCAATGAACGATTATAAGCAAATTCAATATGAGGCAAGCATTCCTCCCACATTTTCTTATTATTCTTCAAAACAGCCCTAAGCATAGTA
>NW_021313431.1:0-1117 GCF_002162155.2 Triticum dicoccoides | reverse complement strand
AAGGGGAACAAGAACGGAGTTACAAGTGATGATTTCAGGACTTTGAAGCCACCATAATGTGTGCATGAAGCCTTGGACGAAATATACAAGATGCCACTTCATAAATTTCGTCCCGAGGCTATTTTAGGTGCTGCGTCACCTTATTATTGGGCCAGGCCCATGTAATTTCGAAATACATAAGTATAGGCTATTTTTAGAGTCCGTATGTGTGGGGAAACAAGAGATAGGGTTGATTTCGGACCCCTCCACCAAGGGCCACGAAATCCACCCCCTCTTCCTCCATATATACAGCCCTTAGGGCATCGTTTAGACCTTGGGATTTGTTTAGATTAAAAGTTCGCCATAGCTGCAACTTCGCGTACTTCGTTTGTGTTCAACGACCAGACAAAGGCGTCACAGAACCCCACCTTGATAGATAAAGCTTTCATCTTATATTCGCAATATCCAGATTGCAATCTCAGTTTCTTGCTTGTTCTTCGTTTGCTCGCAGGAAACAGACCCTCGTGGTCAGGTTGATCGTGCTCCGGCGTGGTCAATAACCTCTCGGAGTTGGTTTAGCGATTGCTAAGGCGCGACGTCCTCGCACGTTCGTAGTCGGATCGTCAAAGTCGACTTCCACCAAAGCGAAATCCACCATCTCATCGAAAGACGGGACACCTTTGCCTCTATCAATTATTGTGGCTTCAAAGTCCTGAAATCATCACTTGTAACTCCGTTCTTGTTCCCCTTGCGCATGCCATCATCTCCATGCTTGTTCTTGCTCCAATGTTCATCCTTCTCCAAGCTAGGCCCTTCATTTGTAAGCAAAACAAATGTATCCAATTTAGGCAGCATCATATTCTCATGAACATTAGAATCATTACCAAGAAACGAAAGTACCTGGTAATTTAGTTGGCGTGCACGAGCTCTAGTAATTGGTCCAGTATGTATAGCAGCAGGGGCTGTGGGTGTAACAATTGTATTGATGTCCTCATCATCCTCCCCTTCTTGAAATGAAGTCGTCCTCGACGGAAGTTCATCTTCCTCACCCACATAATGCTTCAAATCTGCAATGTTAAAAGTGGGACTAACCCCAAAATCTGCAGGCAACTCAAGTTTATATGCATTATCATTTATT
>NW_021313430.1:0-1203 GCF_002162155.2 Triticum dicoccoides | reverse complement strand
CCATACATGACATACACAAAGGTACGGGTCTCACGACCCAACATACAAGTCATACAGTCATACAAACCAGCAGCGGAAGTAACTTGTCTGAGTACAGACAACTAGTAAAATAAAAGAGGCTTGGGAAGCCTAGCTATACTACAAGGTCCTTCACAAGCTCAGGGTCACCACCTGGGTCTTTCAGCCTACTCGTTGATGTCAACGTCTACATAGAACCCATCAGAAGGGGTTGCAGCGTCTTCTGTAAAAATGTAAATTATAGCAACATGAGTACAAAGGTACTCAGCAAGACTTACATCAGATCCTACATACATGCTTAGTATCAAGAAGGGTTGGTGGAGTTATTGCAGCAAGCCAGCTTTGACTCTTGGCTAGACTATCCTACGAGACTCCAACTTGAAATGGTTTTGCGCACACGAGTCCACTACTCACCAATTCAATACACTACTGAGGATCCGCCTCCGTCTTCCTACGGAAGAGCCATCCTCGGCACTCACACTTATCTTGAGGCTTTTAACAGTTTCCATTTACTTGTCTATGAACTATATAAGCAACCAAGTAGTCCTTTACCGCGGACGCGGCTATTCGAATAGATCATGTTAACCCTGCAGGGGTGTACTTCTTCATACACGCTCTCACCACTTACCGTCGTTTACACGACATGTACTCGGCAACCTTCAAGCGGAAGCCCAACGTGGGTGTCGGCCACGACCTACCTAATCACCTAAGCCTCCAGTCCAGGTTTATCGCCTATCCAGGTTCCATCCGCAGGGAGTCCGGCCGAGGTTTCCCATACGGCCCCGAACGATGTGAACAGGGTTTCCGAGACACCTAACGGGTATTCGGTACACCGTGCCACGTACCTACCGCATCACAGCCCACCCCTACGGTCAGCGCTGTCCACGGCCTCCAGTAGGCTACAAACACCAGAAACTACTTGCAACTCCTGGACGGAGAACTAGGGTGAATAAGAAGCCGAGAGGGTCCATTGGTTTCGGGCCCAATGCATGGTAGTAGCTGATTCTTAAATCACACATACAGATCTCAGTGCTTAAGGTCGGCTTCAATGAAACAACCCACCATGTACTCCTACATGGCCTCTCATCGATACCTTTACCAAATCGTGTTCACCACACCACTCTCATTACCGACATAAACATTTCACTCTAGCCCATCACCCAGATGAACCAGACCTGACACGAC
>NW_021313429.1:0-1122 GCF_002162155.2 Triticum dicoccoides | reverse complement strand
AGAAGGGGTTGCAGCGTCTTCTGTAAAATGTAAATTATAGCAACATGAGTACAAAGGTACTCAGCAAGACTTACATCAGATCCTACATACATGCACATTGTCAAGAAGGGTTGGTGGAGTTATTGCAGCAAGCCAGCTTTGACTCTTGGCTAGACTATCCTACGATACTCCAACTTGAAATGGTTTTGCGCACACGAGTCCACTACTCACCACTTCAATACACTACCGAGGATCCGCCTCCGTCTTCCTACGGAAGAGCCATCCTCGGCACTCACACTTATCTTGAGGCTTTTAGTAGTTTCCATTTACTTGTCTATGAACTGTATAGGCAACCAAGTAGTCCTTTACCGCGGACGCGGCTATTCGAATAGATCATGTTAACCCTGCAGGGGTGTACTTCTTCATACACGCTCTCACCACTTACCGTCGTTTACACGACATGTACTCGGCAACCTTCAAGCGGAAGCCCAACGTGGATGTCGGCCACGACCTACCTAATCACCTAAGCCTCCAGTCCAGGTTTATCGCCTATTCAGGTTCCATCCGCAGGGAGTCCGGCCGAGGTTTCCCATACGGCCCCGAACGATGTGAACAGGGTTCCCGAGATACCTAACGGGTATTCGGTACACCCGGCCACGTACCTACCGCATCACAGCCCACCCCTATGATCAGCGCTGTCCACGGCCTCCAGTAGGCTACAAATACCAGAAACTACTTGCAACTCCTGGACGGAGAACTAGGGTGAATAAGAAGCCGAGAGGGTCCATTGGTTTCGGGCCCAATGCATGGTAGTAGCTGATTCTTAAATCACACATACAGATCTCAGTGCTTAAGGTCGGCTTCAATGAAACAACCCACCATGTACTCCTACATGGCCTCTCATCGATACCTTTACCAAATCGTGTTCACCACACCACTCTCATTACCGACATAATCATTTCACTCTAGCCCATCACCCAGATGAACCAGACCTGACACGACTCTAAGCATAGCAGGCATAGCAAGGTAGGAACAACACATACATATGGCTCATACAACTCCTACACATGCTAGTGGGTTTCATCTAGTTACTGTGGCAATGACAGGTCATGCAGAGGAAATGGGTTCAACTACCGTAGCACA
>NW_021313428.1:0-1339 GCF_002162155.2 Triticum dicoccoides | reverse complement strand
AGGGGAGCGTACGTATACACGGTGTAGAAATATGTGGAGCTGGGTTGGCTATATATGGTAGCAAAAGATTAGCAATAATCAATTCAAAGATGCAATGTTGAATAAACGCTCAAGGACGGTACTGTGCTGGTCCTAGGCTAGACCGGACTAGAGACGCGAGCCTAGAACACTAATGAGGTCACGGCGTAGCACAACTAGCATCAATGAAGGATACTAAGTAGCTCTTGACAGCAAGATATAAGTGAAGATCACAACAGCAGTGAAGATAATGAGGTGAAACAACAGCCAAGCAGGATATATCAACAACTTTGTCTCCAACTTTCCTCTGAAAAAGTTTGTGCCGATTTTTTTGTTTTTTCTCTCTCTTTTTTTTTCCTCACACTTTTTTTTTCTTTCTCTCCTTTTTTTTCTCTCACTTTTTTTTCCTTTTTTTCTCTCGTTTTTTTTCTCTCTTTTTTTCTCCCTCTTTCCAAAACAAACTAGATAAGATGCAGATTGGATCAAGTGAAGATGTGAACGATCTCAACTATTATTATGACAATGAATGGTGGGTAGCACGTGGTGGAAATTGATGGATGGGTGGTGGACAGCGGGAGAGATAATGATGCAGCGGTGGCGTGACTAATGTGAACAGAACTCGAAACTCTAAACGAACTAGACACTAAGACCAGCAACTGACACGACGATGCAACCGATAATTCAACTATGCAAGCAACGAATAGAAAATTGTAAAGGCTCAGACTGGCTTGGATAAAGGATGAACAGATCTAACTTTTTTTTGTGTCTTTTTCATGAACTATAGGTATGAATGACAGATGCGATCTAAACTATGAAAAACTGTAAAATCTCACCGAGCAACCTGAAAACTGATACCACTTGATAGAGGCGAGGGTGTCCCGATCTTTCGATGAGATGGTAACTATTGATTTGGTGGAGACGACTTTGACGATCCGACTACAAACGTGCACGACGTTGCGCCTTAGCAATCGCTAAACCAATCTCCAGAGGTTATTGACCACGCCGGTGCACGATCAACCTGACCACGAAGGTCTATTCCTGCAAGCAATCGAAGAACGAGCACGAATATGATAAAAGCAATCTGAATATTGCAAATATATATGAAGTATTGATAAAGGTGGGGATCCGAAAGCGGTCTTGGTCTGGTCGTTGGACACAAACGAAGTACACGAAGTTGCATTGGCTAACTTTTAACTAAACAAATCCCAAGGAAAAGCTACTAGATGGATCTACTTATATAGGAGCAAGGGGTGGCGGCCAAGGAGGTGGGAGGACGTCCCAAGGCAGCCTAAAACTAAATCTAGGTCGTACAAGGCCAATG
>NW_021313427.1:0-830 GCF_002162155.2 Triticum dicoccoides | reverse complement strand
TTCCATGGTTGTTGAACCCCAGGGTGCACATACGTGTCGGTCATCAACAATCACAGTTTTGGCCGATTCTGGCCCGTTTCGTGGACTATTACTCACTGCTTTGGGGCCCCGGAGTGATTTCCACGAATAACGAACCCCGGAGTGCGCTTACCTGTCGGTTATCAACACTCGCAGTTTTTGTCGATTCTGACCCGTTTCGTGGAATACTACTCACCGTTTTGGGGTCCCAAAGCGATTTTCATGGTTGTTGAACCCCAAGGTGCGCTGAAGTGTAGGTCATGAACAATCACAGTTTGGGCTGATTCTGGCCCGTTTCTTGGACTATTACTTAGTTTTGGGGGTCCCGGAGTGATTTCCACGATTTACGAACCCCGGGGTGCGTTCACGTGTCAATCATCAACACTCACAATTTTGGCCAATTCTGACGCGTTTGGTGGACTTTTACTCACCGTGTTGGCGTCCCGAAGTGATTTCCATAGTTGTTGAACCCCAAGGTGCGCTTACGTGTCGATCATCAACACTCACAGTTTTGGCCGATTCTGGCCCGTTTCGTGGACTATTACTCACTGTTTTGGGGTCCCGGAGTGGTTTCCACGGTTAACGAGCCGCGGGGTGCATTTACGTGTCAGTCATCAACACTCGCAGTTTTGCCCGATTCTGGCCTGTTTCGTGGACTATTACTCACTGTTTTGGGGTCCGAGAGTGATTTCCATGATTAACAAACCCCGGGGTGCGTTTACATGTTGGTCATCAACACTCGCAGCTTCGGCCGATTCTGGCCCGTTTCGTGGACTATTACTGACTATTTTGGGGTCCCGGGGTGATTTCCA
>NW_021313426.1:0-979 GCF_002162155.2 Triticum dicoccoides | reverse complement strand
GATCACAGTCATGCCAATTTCAGTATTATCTAAATTGATCACGGTGAAACTACATCTGCTATTCTAGATTCAAGTTGAGTCTTGACCTCTACAGATATGTACTTGCTTTTCCTCTCCATAGGTTTCTAGCACTCTGAATGTATCCTATTGGCACATAATTACATCAATTTTCCTTGCAAATCAACTTAGAAATCCATTGCCCCCTGTACAAAATCAACTTTGAATGGATCATGGCCACGCATAACTTCAGTTTTGGCTGGGTTTTGGAACTGACAAACATCCGTTGTATATGTGTATTCAGGTTAAGAAAAGATATGGTATTCAAACTATTCTGATTTCTCTATTAAATCGAAGATGACAATGACATCGACGAAGGTCTGTATGCTCCTGTTGTCATGTCTGCTTGATTTTCTTCTTCTAATTTTAGCTAGCTCTGCCTGGTGAAAGCATTCTTCCATGCTAAGTAGCCAGTCATTTTGCATTTAGTTTTGTCGTAATATTAATTCAGGTTCTACAGTCTGCTAGGTCATGTTTTTTATTTACTTAAGTTCCCATCTAATTGACTGAATTAGTCACGTATGGGAGAGCAGTCTGAAAGTTATAATAGGGTATGCAATAATAGTGTGATTTATGTTGCTGGAAGTACTGCCAATGCTTTTGTCATTTTTCAGGTTTGCTCTCGGTTCTGTTGGCAAGGGATCTTTGGTCATGCATCCATTGTAGAATGGCAATAGTTGAGCATCAAGGGACAACCGAAATTACTATGATGATATTTCAGGTAGTAATTACTCGAACATAAACTTTTCCCGTTCTTCTTTTTTTCTCCTTTATTTTGGTATGATGATGTGTTGATGCCCCCTGTCATGTAATTATTCCAAGATAGCCTGACTGTAATATTTCTGGGAGAAATATTATTACGAATAGAGAAAGCTTTATTTCAGGCATCTTAATATTTCATATCGTCCTAATATTACAGTCA
>NW_021313425.1:0-1342 GCF_002162155.2 Triticum dicoccoides | reverse complement strand
T
Source organism: Triticum dicoccoides (assembly GCF_002162155.2). Classification (NCBI taxonomy): domain Eukaryota; kingdom Viridiplantae; phylum Streptophyta; class Magnoliopsida; order Poales; family Poaceae; genus Triticum; species Triticum dicoccoides. The sequence continues at coordinate 1,341 of NW_021313425.1, read as the reverse complement.
GCTTATGTAAACACCTCGGTGTACAACTCTGTCAGTAAGACCCTGTTGAAATTGTCGATAGCATTCCGGTCACCACCGATGGACGAGAACTTTGCCTATTGGTCCGCCTCGTTCAACGAGCAGGAAAATGGTTCTCTTCGTCCCTCGCCCCTGGTACCGACATTGTGCCGACATAACTGATAGGCTACCCTCTGACATGCCTTGCTATTGTGACCGTGCGAGATGTCACCGCTCCTATTTTTAACCCACATGGTGGGCCCATAACCCACAGTTCCACAGGATCGAAACCTGACTCTCCTGTACACCCCCTGTTCCCAAAGTTATTCCTCACGCGTGGCCTCGTGTGTAATTCACGAGCCACCTTCTGATGAGATCATCAATCTGGTATCAGACGCAATACTTATTCCCATTGCTCTGAACCCCTTTCACACTTCGCTTCAGGCAACGAACGATTGCCTATGCGCTTGAAACTTCTATTTTGCACCTTCTTGCTTTGCTCTCGATATTGTCTTAAATTTCAATTCGAGAGTTACTTTCCGCCACCTTCCTCGTTGTTGTCTACCAGATAATCTACCCTGCAGAGATCCATTCTTCGGTATACCCCCTTAATCTTTCGTTAGTACGATGAAATTTCCGAAGAAAGGATGATGACTCATCATGATGACCTGAAGCAGAGAAAGGAAGACATCAATATAATGGGTCGACCTCTTCGAGAAGAGCAACCAAGACTGAGAAGATCCGTTAGCATTTCGTAATTAGATCCCTCCCCCCTTACTCCTGCTCCTAAATCTCGGGACGAGATTTCTTGTAGTGGAGGAGAATTGTGACGCCCGGATAATCAAGCTACAGTAACCTCTGCTAATGACACCACATCACCTCCGTTACTGTCGCTAATCTCGCGTTAGTTCGAAAACGGTTCAAATTCAAATTTGAGATTTAGGCGAACAACAAAAGTTTTCAAACATTAAAACTAAAATGTCCAAAATGTGTCAAATAAATCATGGGTAATACTAGTGGAGAAACCACAAATTTTATAAAATGTTTAAAGGCTCTAAACTAATTAAAATAGCAGCTATAACAATTAATTAAATGCCTTTTAAAAATAATAATAATACAAACTATTTTAATTAGGTGTCAAACTTTTGGGGCAGTAGAATAAATTATGACATTAAATTAGGAGTTGTATTTATATTTTATAAAACAGAAATTAAAAGAAAATAGATAAAGAAAAGAAAACAGAAAACAAAGCTAAAAAAAGAGAAAGCAACCCCCCCCCCCCACTGGGCTTCGGCCCAGCAGGCCACAACCCCCCACTGGGCCAACCCACCGGCCCAACCGGCC
>NW_021313424.1:0-625 GCF_002162155.2 Triticum dicoccoides | reverse complement strand
GATTGACGAACCCCAAGGTGCGCTTACGTGTCGGTCATCAACACTCGCAGTTTTGGCCGATTTTGGCCCGTTTCGTGGACTATTACTCACTGTTTTGGGGTCCTGGTGTGATTTCCATGATTGAAGAACCCCAAGGTGCGCTTACGTGTCGGTAATCAACACTCACAGTTTTGGTCAATTTTGTTCCGTTTCGTGGACTATTACTCACTGTTTTGGGGTCCTGGTGTGATTTCCATGATTGAAGAACCCCAAGGTGCGCTTACGTGTCGGTAATCAACACTCACAGTTTTGGTCAATTTTGTTCCGTTTCGTGGACTATTACTCACTGTTTTGGGGTCCTGGAGTGATTTCCATGATTTAAGAACCCCAAGGTGCGCTTACGTGTCGGTCATCAACACTCGCAGTTTTGGCTGATTCTGGCCCGTTTCGTGGACTATTACTCACTGTTTTGGGGTCCCGGCTTGATTTCCACGATTGACGAACCCCAAGGTGCGCTTACGTGTCGGTCATCAACACTCACAGTTTTGGCCGATTCTGGCACGTTTCGTGGACTATTACTCACTGTTTTGGGGTCCCGGAGTGATTTCCATGATTGATGAACCCCAAGGTGTGCTTACGTGTCGGT
>NW_021313423.1:0-996 GCF_002162155.2 Triticum dicoccoides | reverse complement strand
AAAATATTGCAACTCAGTTTGCACATATAAGTGAAGCTCTTATTCATTTCAAAAGATTGACAATGTTCATCATTAAACCATCCCAACATTGGTGAATAAACCTTACTTGCATCAAATTTACATGCTACAACATGCTTAAATAAGCAAACATGCAATAAGTCATTCAACACAGAATCATCACCAAGATTAGAGGTCATATCAAAATGATTAAACATTGGTTCTTTTGCATCAATAGTTAATTCAATGGGTGCACTTAAAATTGTTGGTATTTCAGTTGTTTGATCACATGGCAAAGTCAAATTATCAACGTAGTCCTCTAAAATAGGTGGTGTGATCAAAGTAGTGGGTAGCTCATCAGATGGTGCATTCAAATTGACAAGGCATTCATCATTCTCATGTAGAGATGGAAGATCAGTACCTTTGTCGTTACCTCTTATGATCAACTCAGATGATGTAGCCACTCTCGGGGGTGATGTGTCACATGGTGGAGGTGATGTAGTCGTGACAACAACGGATGTGATTGTCAGAGTATGCCTAGTAGTTGAAGGAACAATCATATCAACTCTTGGAATGTGCACCGTGCGCTTGTTCTCCTCGTGGCCAACACGTCGTTTTATTTCCTGTTCAGCTTTGCAAGCAAGATGAAACAAATGGTCCATAGGATAACACTCTTCATGAATTAGTATCTCTTGAATATCACGGTTTAATCCTCCCCAAAATCTATCCATAAAATCATCTTCACTTTCTTCTAAAGAGGAATGCAACAAGGTAGTTTGTAAATCATCATAATATTTTGTTACAGTTTCACTACCTTGTTTTAAGTGTTGCAACTTCTTAATCATGTCACGAGTATAATAAGCAGGGACGAAAGTATGTCGCATGGCAAGTTTCAAATCATCCCAAGTAGTAGGTATATAATCAGGGTGTAACCGACAATATTCACTCCACCAAACCAAAGCATAACCAGTGAAAGAACCAACCGCAACCTTAACCTTT
>NW_021313422.1:0-1415 GCF_002162155.2 Triticum dicoccoides | reverse complement strand
AAATTAGAGTCCAAAACAAGGGCAAATGAGTTTGGAAAAGTAGATACGATGGAGACGTATCAACTCCTCCAAGCTTAAAGCCTTGCTTGTCCTCAAGCAATTCAGTTGACAAACTGAAATAGACAAAGAAAAACTTTTACGAACTCTGTTTGATCTTGCGGTTGTAATTATGTCTAACTCATATTCAGGTTTTCAACAAAGATCATAGGCTAACCACATTTGCAATAACATTTAGGTCTCATAATGCACTCATATCAATGGCATAATCAACTAGCGAGCAATAATGATAAGTTTCAAATCAACACTTCAATCAAAACAATCATGATACAATATGGATCGATGGTATCTCGCTAGCCCTTTCTAAGACCACAAAACATAAATGCAGAGCACCTTCGAAGAACAAGGGCTGACTGGAAATTGTAATTCATGGCAAAGAAGATCCAGTCACAGTCATACTCAATATCAATTAATAACAAAGCATACAAATGACGGAGTTTCTCTCTAATTGGTGCTTTTTATGAGAGGAGGATGACTCAACAGAAACGTGAATAGGTAGGCCCTTCACAGGAAGCATAGATTTGCAGAGGTGCCAGAGCTCAAGCTTTTAAAACAGAGATGAATAATTTTGGGTGGCATGCTTTCATTGTCAAAGCTATGACCAGGAGTTTTCACCATCTTCCATGCTAGACACATTATAGACGGTCCCCAAATAGAATAGTAAAGTTTTTTACTCCCCATCCATCGATCAAACACACTCCACAACTAGCCGAATCCTTGGGTGCCATCCATACCAACAACAATTCGAAGGGAGTTTTGTTTTGCAATTATATTTTGATGTGATTTGAGCATGGAACTGGCATTTCGATTACCGGCCCCTTTCTCGTGAGTGATAGTGAATAAACACATATCGAGGATAACATGCCTAACATGGAAGATATTGATCGCCCCTTGTCACCACATGAGAGTTCGGGCATACAAAACAGATTATTATTTGAAGGTTTAGAGAATGGCACATGCAAATTTACTTGGAATGGCAGGTAGATACCGCATATAGGAAGGTATGGTGGACTCATATGGAACAACTTTGGGTTTATGGAAGTGGAAGCACAAGCAGTATTCCCGCTTAGTACAAGTGAAGGCTAGCAAGAGACTGGGAAGCGACCAACTAGCTAGAGAGTGACAAAAGTCATCAACATGCATTGAGATTAACCAACATTGAGTGCAAGCATGAGTAGGATATAAATCACCATGAACATGAATATCGTGGAGGCTATGTTGATTTTGTTTCAACTACATGTGTGAACATGTGCCAAGTCAAGCCACTTCAATCATCCAAAGGAGGACAACATCATATCATACTATATCACAATCATTTTAAAGTTCATGTTGGCATCCAAGACAACCCATTATAAGCT
>NW_021313421.1:0-2160 GCF_002162155.2 Triticum dicoccoides | reverse complement strand
TGGAAGCCATGAAATCTGAGATAGGATCCATGTATGAAAACGAAGTATGGACTTTGACTGACTTGCCCGATGATCAGCGAGCCATAGAAAATAAATGGATCTTTAAGAAGAAGACAGACGCGGATGGTAATGTGACCATCTATAAAGCTCGGCTTGTCGCTAAGGGTTATCGACAAGTTCAAGGGGTTGACTACGATGAGACTTTCTCACCCGTAGCGAAGCTGAAGTCCGTCCGAATCATGTTAGCAATTGCCGCATTCTATGATTATGAGATATGGCGAATGGACATCAAAACGGCATTCCTTAATGGTTTCCTTAAGGAAGAATTGTATATGATGCAGCCGGAAGGTTTTGTCGATCCTAAGAATGCTGACAAGGTGTGCAACCTCCAACGCTCGATCTATGGGCTGGTGCAAGCATCTCGGAGTTGGAACATTCGTTTTGATCAGATGATCAAAGCGTTTGGGTTTACGCAGACTTATGGAGAAGTCTGCATTTACAAGAAAGTGAGTGGGAGCTCTGTAGCATTTCTCATATTGTATGTGGATGACATATTGTTGATGGGAAATGATATAGAATTCTTGGAAAGCATAAAGGCCTACTTGAACAAGTGTTTTTCAATGAAGGATCTTGGAGAAGCTGCTTACATATTAGGCATCAGGATCTATAGAGATAGATCGAGACGCCTCATTGGTCTTTCACAGAGTACGTACCTTGACAAGATAGTTCAATATGAATCAGTCAAAGAAGGGGTTCTTGCCTGTATTGCAAGGTACGAGATTGAGCACGGCTCAATGCCCGACCACGGCAGAAGATAGAGAAAAGATGAGTGTTGACCCCTATGCCTTGGCCATAGGGTCTATCATGTATGCTATGTTGTGTACCAGACCTGATGTAAACCTTGCCGTAAGTTTGGTAGGAAGGTACCACAGTAATCCCGGTATGGAACACTGGACAGCGGTCAAGAATATCCTGAAGTACCTGAAGAGGACTAAGGATATGTTTCTCGTTTATGGAGGTGACGAAGAGCTCGTCGTAAAGGGTTACGTCGATTCTAGCTTCGACACGGATCTGGATGACTCTAAGTCACAAACCGAATACGTGTATATTTTGAATGGTGGGACAGTAAGCTGGTGCAGTTGCAAGCAAAGGGTTGTGGCGGGATCTGCATGTGAAGCAGAGTACATGGCAGCCTCGGAGGCAGCACAAGAAGCAATCTGGGTGAAGGAGTTCATTACCGACCTAGGAGTCACTCCCAATGCGTCGGGCCCGATGACTCTCTTCTGTGACAACACTAGAGCTATTGCCCTTGCAAAGGAGCACAGGTTTCACAGGAAGACCAGGCATATCAAGCGTCGCTTCAACTCCATTAGTGAAAGTGTTAAAAATGGAGACATAGATATTTGTAAAGTACATACGGACCTGAATGTAGCAGATCCGTTGACTAAACCTCTCCCTATAGCAAAACATGATCAACACAAGAACTCTATGGTTGTTCGATTCATCACAATGTAACTAGACTATTGACTCTAGTGCAAGTGGGAGACTGTTGGAAATATGCCCTAGAGGCAGTAATAAAATGGTTATTATTATATTTCATTGTTCATGATAATTGTCTATTGTTCATGCTATAATTGTGTTATCCGGAAATCGTAATACATGTGTGAATACATAGACCACAACACGTCCCTAGTGAGCCTCTAGTTGACTAGCTCGTTGATCAAAAGATAGTCATGGTTTCCTGACTATGGACATTAGATGTCATTGATAACGGGATCACATCATTAGGAGAATGATGTGATGGACAAGACCCAATCCTAAGCATAGCTCAAAGATCGTGTAGTACGTTTGCTATAGCTTTTCCAAATGTCAAGTATCATTTCCTTAGACCATGAGATTGTGCAACTCCCGGATACCATAGGAGTGCTTTGGGTGTGCCAAACGTCACAACGTAACTGGGTGACTATAAAGGTGCACTACGGGTATCTCCGAAAGTGTCTGTTGGGTTGGCACGAATCGAGACTGGGATTTGTCACTCCGTATGACGGAGAGGTATCTCTGGGCCCACTCGGTAATGCATCATCATAATGAGCTCAATGTGACCAAGTGCTTGATCATGGGATCATGCATTACAGTACGAGTAAAGTGACTTGCCGGTAA
>NW_021313420.1:0-2160 GCF_002162155.2 Triticum dicoccoides | reverse complement strand
TGGAAGCCATGAAATCTGAGATAGGATCCATGTATGAAAACGAAGTATGGACTTTGACTGACTTGCCCGATGATCAGCGAGCCATAGAAAATAAATGGATCTTTAAGAAGAAGACAGACGCGGATGGTAATGTGACCATCTATAAAGCTCGGCTTGTCGCTAAGGGTTATCGACAAGTTCAAGGGGTTGACTACGATGAGACTTTCTCACCCGTAGCGAAGCTGAAGTCCGTCCGAATCATGTTAGCAATTGCCGCATTCTATGATTATGAGATATGGCGAATGGACATCAAAACGGCATTCCTTAATGGTTTCCTTAAGGAAGAATTGTATATGATGCAGCCGGAAGGTTTTGTCGATCCTAAGAATGCTGACAAGGTGTGCAACCTCCAACGCTCGATCTATGGGCTGGTGCAAGCATCTCGGAGTTGGAACATTCGTTTTGATCAGATGATCAAAGCGTTTGGGTTTACGCAGACTTATGGAGAAGTCTGCATTTACAAGAAAGTGAGTGGGAGCTCTGTAGCATTTCTCATATTGTATGTGGATGACATATTGTTGATGGGAAATGATATAGAATTCTTGGAAAGCATAAAGGCCTACTTGAACAAGTGTTTTTCAATGAAGGATCTTGGAGAAGCTGCTTACATATTAGGCATCAGGATCTATAGAGATAGATCGAGACGCCTCATTGGTCTTTCACAGAGTACGTACCTTGACAAGATAGTTCAATATGAATCAGTCAAAGAAGGGGTTCTTGCCTGTATTGCAAGGTACGAGATTGAGCACGGCTCAATGCCCGACCACGGCAGAAGATAGAGAAAAGATGAGTGTTGACCCCTATGCCTTGGCCATAGGGTCTATCATGTATGCTATGTTGTGTACCAGACCTGATGTAAACCTTGCCGTAAGTTTGGTAGGAAGGTACCACAGTAATCCCGGTATGGAACACTGGACAGCGGTCAAGAATATCCTGAAGTACCTGAAGAGGACTAAGGATATGTTTCTCGTTTATGGAGGTGACGAAGAGCTCGTCGTAAAGGGTTACGTCGATTCTAGCTTCGACACGGATCTGGATGACTCTAAGTCACAAACCGAATACGTGTATATTTTGAATGGTGGGACAGTAAGCTGGTGCAGTTGCAAGCAAAGGGTTGTGGCGGGATCTGCATGTGAAGCAGAGTACATGGCAGCCTCGGAGGCAGCACAAGAAGCAATCTGGGTGAAGGAGTTCATTACCGACCTAGGAGTCACTCCCAATGCGTCGGGCTCGATGACTCTCTTCTGTGACAACACTAGAGCTATTGCCCTTGCAAAGGAGCACAGGTTTCACAGGAAGACCAGGCATATCAAGCGTCGCTTCAACTCCATTCGTGAAAGTGTTAAAAATGGAGACATAGATATTTGTAAAGTACATACGGACCTGAATGTAGCAGATCCGTTGACTAAACCTCTCCCTATAGCAAAACATGATCAACACAAGAACTCTATGGTTGTTCGATTCATCACAATGTAACTAGACTATTGACTCTAGTGCAAGTGGGAGACTGTTGGAAATATGCCCTAGAGGCAGTAATAAAATGGTTATTATTATATTTCATTGTTCATGATAATTGTCTATTGTTCATGCTATAATTGTGTTATCCGGAAATCGTAATACATGTGTGAATACATAGACCACAACACGTCCCTAGTGAGCCTCTAGTTGACTAGCTCGTTGATCAAAAGATAGTCATGGTTTCCTGACTATGGACATTAGATGTCATTGATAACGGGATCACATCATTAGGAGAATGATGTGATGGACAAGACCCAATCCTAAGCATAGCTCAAAGATCGTGTAGTACGTTTGCTATAGCTTTTCCAAATGTCAAGTATCATTTCCTTAGACCATGAGATTGTGCAACTCCCGGATACCATAGGAGTGCTTTGGGTGTGCCAAACGTCACAACGTAACTGGGTGACTATAAAGGTGCACTACGGGTATCTCCGAAAGTGTCTGTTGGGTTGGCACGAATCGAGACTGGGATTTGTCACTCCGTATGACGGAGAGGTATCTCTGGGCCCACTCGGTAATGCATCATCATAATGAGCTCAATGTGACCAAGTGCTTGATCATGGGATCATGCATTACAGTACGAGTAAAGTGACTTGCCGGTAA
>NW_021313419.1:0-953 GCF_002162155.2 Triticum dicoccoides | reverse complement strand
AATGTTGCAGAAAACAAAAATTTTCCTACTCGTTTCACCAAGATCATCTAGGAGTTCATCTAGCAACGAGTGATTAGATGCATCTACATACCTTTGTAGATCGCGAGCGGAAGCGTTCAAAAGAACGGTGATGATGTAGTCGTACTCGACGTGATCCAAATCACCGATGACCAGCGCCGAACGGACGGCACCTCCGCGTTCAACACACGTACGGAACAGCCACGTCTCCTCCTTCTTGATCCAGCAAGGGAGGGAGGAGAGGTTGAGGGAGATGGCACCAGCAGCAGCACGAATGCGTGGTGTTGATGGAGCTGCAGTACTCCGGCAGAGCTTCGCTAAGCACTATGGAGGTGGAGGAGGTGTTGGGGAGGGAGAAGGAGGCAACCAAAGGCCAAGGCGTTCTGGTATGAAGTCCCTCCTCTCCCCCACTATATATAGGAGGGCCAAGGGGGGGTGGCCGGCCCTAGGAGATCCAATCTCCTAGGGGGTGCGGCGGCCAAGGGGGTTTCCCTCCCCCCCAAGGCACCTAGGAGGTGCCTTCCCCTCCTAGGACTCTTCCCCCTTCAAACCCTAGGCGCATGGGCCTATGTGGGGCTGGTGCCCTTGGCCCATTAGGCCAAGGCGCACCCCCTACAGCCCATGTGGCCCCCCGGGACAGGTGGACCCACCCGGTGGACCCCCGGGACCCTTCCGGTGGTCCCGGTACAATACCGATAACCCCGAAACTTGTCCCGATGCCCGAAACAGGACTTCCCATATATAAATCTTTACCTCCGGACCATTCCGGAACTCCTCGTGACGTCCGGGATCTCATCCGGGACTCCGAACAACATTCGGGTTACTGCATATACATATCCCTACAACCCTAGCGTAACTGAACCTTAAGTGTGTAGACCCTACGGGTTCGGGAGACAAGCAGACATGACCGAGACGACTCTCCGGTCAATAACCAA
>NW_021313418.1:0-1017 GCF_002162155.2 Triticum dicoccoides | reverse complement strand
TCTTCCAATCGTGCTTGTCCTGCTCAAGTTCTTTTGCCAGATCATCTCTGTTGACGCGAAGTCTCTCGCGATGTCCTTCAATATTTCTGGAGTTACGTTCCAACTGCCGGTTTCAACATCCTTGACATGATCCATGATCCTACTGTCCTTCAGTTATTGTCAAATCTCCGGTATCTCGATGTTTTGCTCCTTCATCTTGTCTACTTTCAGCTTCTGGGTCCTGAGTTCTTCACCAATTGCCTTATTGTCAAATATTGCTTCTTGTAGGTCCATCTTAACTTCCTGATGTAACACTCCAGATCCTGGTGAATACACCAGCTAAGGTTAACACTCCACGTTTGCAGATAGATGCTCCATCAGCTTTCTACCATCCAATCCTTCCATGCATCTGCATGCTTTAACTCCGCACGGTGACAATAGCATAGGCGGGCGATAACATCATGGATAGCCGTGTTTTATTTATTTATTATTTTGCTCTTGTCATTTCCATGAGTTAATAACTCCTGCCTTAGGGTTCTCTTGACAAAACTTTGAGTTACTAACTCTCCATGCTCCGGTCTTTCTCCGATACACCTTGATCTCGGTATTGATAACTTCCATAGTCTGCCAGGTTCCATAAAGGTAGCCTTCCTGGGTCATACAAATTTGGGAATTCTTCAGAGCCTTCAAATTCTCCAAGTCTTCGGAGTCTTCAACAGTTGTAGTTTCCATTTACACGGTAAAATCCTCTTCATTCCAAATGGTCTTAGTTGTCCGATATCTTGTCTCCTTGGAGTGGTCTCATCAGTCAAATCTTCGAGTGGTCAAAAGGGAAAAGGGGTATGGTCTCACTTAAAAGGGGAATATTTGAATAAACTCAGAAGAGAAGAGAGGTAAAAGATCTTTTTGAAAGGGAAAGTTGTAGAGAAAAATCTTTGCTATGGGCTTGCCAATTTCTAGGGTCACGTCCTACAGTCAACATGTGCTCTGATACCATCTTGTAGCGACCCGACCCGAATGGATCAAGTCTCTGTGCTT
>NW_021313417.1:0-1212 GCF_002162155.2 Triticum dicoccoides | reverse complement strand
CTAGTTTAACTCGGATCATGTAATACTTAGATGACTAGAGGGATGTCTAATCTAAGTGGGAGTTCACTAATAATTTGATTAGTTGAACTTAATTATCATGAACTTAGTCTAAAATCTTTGCAATATGTCTTGTAGATCAAATGGCCAACGTAGTCCTCAACTTCAACGCGTTCCTAGAGAAAACTAAGCTGAAAGACGATGGCAGCAACTATACGGACTGGGTCCGGAACCTGAGGATCATCCTCATAGCTGCCAAGAAAGATTATGTCCTACAAGCACCGCTTGGTGACGCACCCGTTCTCCCTGCAGAACAAGATGTTATGAACGCTTGGCAGGCACGTTTCGATGACTACTCCCTCGTTCAGTGCGGCATGCTTTACAGCCTAGAGCCGGGGCTCCAAAAGCGTTTTGAGAGACATGGAGCATATGAGATGTTCGAAGAGCTGAAATGGTTTTCCAAGCTCATGCCCGGGTCGAGAGATATGAAGTCTCCGACAAATTCTTCAGCTGTAAGATGGAGGAAAACAGTTCTGTCAGTGAGCACATACTCACTATGTCTGGGTTGCATAACCGCTTGACTCAGCTGGGAGTTAATCTCCCGGATGATGCGGTCATTGACAGAATCCTCCAGTCGCTTCCACCAAGCTACAAGAGCTTTGTGATGAACTTCAATATGCAGGGGATGGAAAAGACCATTCCCGAAGTATTTGCTATGCTGAAATCAGCGGAGGTAGAAGTCAGGAAGGAACATCAAGTGTTGATGATCAATAAAACCACTAAGTTCAAGAAAGGCAAGGGTAAAAAGAGCTTCAAGAAGGACGGCAAGGGGATTGCCGCGCCCGGCAAGCAAGCTGCCGGGAAGAAGCCAAAGAATGGACCCAAGCCCGAGACTGAGTGCTTTTATTGCAAGGGAAGCGGTCACTGGAAGCGGAACTGCCCTAAGTACTTAGCGGATAAGAAGGCCGGCAAAACCAAAGGTATATGTGATATACATGTAATTGATGTGTACCTTACTAGTGCCCGTAGTGGCTCCTGGGTATTTGATACCGGTGCAGTTGCTCACATTTGTAACTCAAAACAGGGGCTGCGGAATAAGCGGAAACTGGCAAAGGACGAGGTGACGATGCGCGTCGGGAATGGTTCCAAGGTCAATGTGATCGCCGTCGGCACGCTACCTCTGCATCTCCCTTCGGGATTAGTTTTAAACCTTAA
>NW_021313416.1:0-1993 GCF_002162155.2 Triticum dicoccoides | reverse complement strand
CCCCCCCCCCCGAGGTGCATGCTCTAACTTGGCTGGGTTATATTGCTCATATCATGCATATGGTGTTTTGCATTGCCATGCCATCTGCTTAGATTAGACATGCTTTGTGTGAATGCCTCTTGTTTGCTTTCTATATCAGATATGTGAATTATGCAATGCCATGTTTTTTAGCCAGTTATCATATATGTGAATTATGCACCGCCATGGAGCCAGGCATCATATATGTGAATTATCTCATGCCATCTTTTTTTTCATTATGTATTCCATTTGTCGACAATCTATGTATATTGAACTACTCTTCATGTGTATCAGCCATTTGAGCCGGTTATGGAAAAATCTAGAGTGAAAACAAGGTCTTCAGAGTAGGCAATGGTACCTGTTGAAGCATATATCTCGATGGTTACAGGGAGCTCCTAGAGGAGGACTCAGAGACAAATGACCAGTCCTATATCCCACCTGAGGTGTATGCTCTAAGTTGCAATGTTTATATTTCTCATATGATGCATATGGTGTCTTGCATTGCTTAGTTTAGACATCATATGCACAATATTGAATTCTACCTGCTTAGTTTAGAGATCATACATGCGAGTGCCAGCTGCTTAGTATATGAATCCGTTATGTCAATTATATCATGCCATCCTGTATACTTAGACAACATGTATGTGAATTATTTCATCCCAACCTATTTTAGAAAGACATCATATAGTTTTGTCATGTCATCCTATTTAGGTACTCATCATATGTTGAATTATGCCATTATATCCTGTTAAGTTATCCATCATATATCTGAAACTGTGTCATGCTATCCTGTTTAGTTAGGCATCATATATGTGAAATTGTGTCATGCTGTCTTGTTTGGTTAGACAACATATATGTGAATTATCACATCTGTCTATCATACAATGTCTATACGTTCAATTTCTTGTCTTGTTTATCAGCCATTTCAATCGGAGGGGTGATGGCAGTATCGAAGGGAGCAAAAACCCGTTCTTCACAAAAGACAGTGCTACCCCTCGATGCAGATAGAACCATGGTTGTACTGGCCAGCAAACTAGCCCCACCAACATAATCGAGACTCTTCCAGATTGCACACTTACACCATTGGGCAGAGAACCAGTGACAACCCATCTAACCGCAACCCCAGCGGATAGTAACCCACTTCTAGTTGACAAAGCACCATGTCCACCACAGAGTACCCCCATACGAGTAGTTTGTAAAGCTACTGCAGTGCCCAAAGCACGAAGACCACCACAGCTAACCCAAACTCCACGTTTAAAGCAGAAGAGCAACTGTTCTCAGGTCAGATTCTGTAGCTATGGTCCATACTCCTTTGTTGTTGCATCACTGTATTTACTCATACCAACTACTTTCGAATTTGAAGGATCCAACTGAAACTCCAATGGTGCAACAGGTATGTTTTAAACCTATTTCTTTAATTGGATTGTTGTTCTAACTTCTTGCTCTATGTTGATTTCATTTTAAGTTGTATAAACAGTTATGTTCTCATGTGATGCCCATTACAAGTGCTGCCAATGATGTGTAGTTTCTCACACTTATATTCAGTCTATGCTGATGTGTCTTAAAAATATATGAGTTGAACTGTGTCTCTATCTTGATTAGGGAACATAAACTAGAATGATATGGACAATACAGTGACCATAGTACACAGATATATGTTTGTTTCATGTTGTTATCATGTCCACCTTACTGCTGAACCGGTTTACCAAAATGAGTTTCGTATACTACAAGCTAAACTTGTGATGTGTCTGCTTGTTTCTCTTGTAGTATGCAAACAGAATATTGGAGAAAAGCACCCCACTATGCAATGGTAGAGAAAGTAATGCAGATAAGGTTCAAGATAGTAAGACAACCCTGTTAGTCTCCAAGAAAGGTGATAAAAATGATCTTGTAGACAGTGAGAAAACCCCACAGTCCTGCGTTGATGTAGTGTTCGAGTTACTGGCCAGTACCGCTGGCACAAGCTCTTCGAACT
>NW_021313415.1:0-1290 GCF_002162155.2 Triticum dicoccoides | reverse complement strand
AGCTAGGCCCAGCCCACCTCCTCCTCACTCCTACTGTCTTCAACCTCCTGCCAGTGGGCAGGAGGGCGTGTGCCCACGGCGCGCCAGCACGCGCACGGCCACCGACGGCCACCTCCTGCTTGCCGCTTCGCCCTGGACTCTCCTGGCATCGCCACGCACCCCCCCGGGCCCCTCTCGCTCTCCTTCCCCCTCATCCTCTCCCCTGGACCCCTCTCTCTCGCCACCGAACACGCCCATCGCCGCCGTTCGCCGTTGCCGCGACCACCGCCACCCCCTCTCCTCTCCGACGCGCTCCCGAGCTCCGCCACGACGTCGTCGTCCTCTCCATCGAGTCACGCGGCGCCAGAAGCTCTGCTGCATCTCCAACGCCGCCGTTTCCGACCTCGGTTGCCGGTGATCCCCGCTGTCGATTCGCCGGACCCCGTGCCTCCCCTGCCTCGCCAGCAGCACCAGAAGAACCGCGGTGAGCCGCTGCATCGTTTCCCCCATGCCTCGTTGCCTAATTCGCCCCCTAGCCGCTCCCTCCACCGGAGCCGAGACGCTCCGCCGCACGGGCTCGTCGCCGGTGAAGCTCCGGTGACCTTTTGGTCCCACGCATGCGTCCGTTGCACTCGTTGCGTCCCGTAGAGTAAAACTAGCGTGACACCCGTCTTGTTTGCACACCGCAGCGCCGGTCCCGTGAACCCCCGAGCTCCGGCCGCCGCCGGGGTCGATGCCGCGCTCAACTCCGGCCACCCCACGCCCTCTCGTGGGTCCCCCTAGATGCGCGGGAGCACGGGCTTCCTCTTGGTGCCCTCAGGGTGCCCAACCGCAGCCTATAGTGCCATCCCGAGCTACTCCGGCGAGGTTCCGCCGTCGCCATGGTCGCCGGCGTCACTAGCCGACGTGGCCGCGTGATTAGCACTAATCACGGCCAGCTAACCTCCCCAGAGCCGCTGACGTATGGGCCCCACGCCCTTATTTAATCCTTATCATTTTCTGTTAAGTTTAACCTAACCACCATGGGCCCACACGTCAGCTTTGACCAAGCTGACGTGGCTGTTGACTTGGTCCCACCTGTCATTGGCACTATCCAGCCCCAGTCACTGACCAGTGGACCCCACTGGTCAGGTTTGACCTGGACCCGCCTAGTTGACCTGCTGACATCAGCATGACCTAGTGCTGACGCAATAAATCATTTTCTGGATTTATTATAATTCAGGAAATTCCAGAAAATAGCTAAAACTTCTAAAAATCATAGAAATTCAACCGTAACTCCAAATTAAATAATTTATATATGAAAAATTATCA
>NW_021313414.1:0-927 GCF_002162155.2 Triticum dicoccoides | reverse complement strand
ATAAGCCTTGCAAGCATTACAACTAATATGTTAGTTGTGAGATGATGTATTACGGAACGAGTAAAGAGACTTGCCGGTAACGAGATTGAACTAGGTATTGGATACCGACGATCGAATCTCGGGCAAGTAACATACCGATGACAAAGGGAACAACGTATGTTGTTATGCGGTCTGACCGATAAAGATCTTCGTAGAATATGTAGGAGCCAATATGGGCATCCAGGTCCCGCTATTGGTTATTGACCAGAGACGTGTCTCGGTCATGTCTACATTGTTCTCGAACCCGTAGGGTCCGCACGCTTAAGGTTACGATGACAGTTATATTATGAGTTTATGCATTTTGATGTACTGAAGGTTGTTCGGAGTCCCGGATGTGATCACGGACATGACGAGGAGTCTCGAAATGGTCGAGACATAAAGATTGATATATTGGAAGCCTATGTTTGGACATCGGAAGTGTTCCGGGTGAAATCGGGATTTTACCGGGTTACCGGGAGGTTACCGGAACCCCCCGGGAGCCATATGGGCCATCATGGGCCTTAGTGGAAAGGAGAAAGGGGCAGCCCAAGGGGGCTGCACGCCTCCCCCCTTCCCCTAGTCCTATTAGGACTAGGAGAGGTGGCCGGCCACCCCTCTCCCTCTTTCCCCCTTGGGAATCCTAGTTGGAATAGGATTGGGGGGGGGAGTCCTACTCCCGGTAGGAGTAGGACTCCTCCTGCGCCTCTCTCTCTTGGCCGGCGCCCCCTCCCCCCTTGGCTCCTTTATATACTGAGGTAGAGGCACCCCAAAGACACAAGTTGACACAAGTTGATCCACGTGATCTATTCCTTAGCCGTGTGCGGTGCCCCCTGCCACCATATTCCTCGATAATACTGTAGCGGAGTTTAGGCGAAGCCCTGCTGCTGTAGTTCATCAAGATCGTCACCA
>NW_021313413.1:0-1426 GCF_002162155.2 Triticum dicoccoides | reverse complement strand
TGTACACCATGGTAGAAACAATCACTATACTCTTGTTCATAAGGATAAAAATATTACTTTGCTTCCTATGACTCCTGATTCTATTTTGAAAGACGATATTAATAGAGCTAATAAAGCAAAACAGGAGACGAATAAGAGCGAAAATCAGATTGTGGCAAAAGATTTTGAGCATCAAATGAAGCCTAATAATAAACCATCTAGTGTTGCTTCTGAAATAAATTTTAAAAGTGCATGTTTATTTGCCACCAAATCTGATATTGATGAGCTAGATTTTAGCAAATCTGTGTGTTATGCTTTTGTGTGCAAAGAGGCATTATTTTCATTCGAGGACGTGCCTTCCTCTTTGCCTCCTGCTGTCACTAACATTTTGCAGGAGTTCGCTGACGTCTTTCCACAAGACGTGCCACCTGGATTGCCGCCTATTCGAGGGATTGAGCATCAGATTGACTTAATTCCCGGTGCTTCACTGCCAAACCGTGCACCATACCGTACCAATCCAGAGGAGACGAAGGAGATTATGCGTCAAGTACAGGAGCTGCTCGACAAAGGTTATATACGCGAATCTCTTAGTCCTTGTGTTGTTCCTATTATACTAGTGCCTAAAAAGGATGGTACGTCACGTATGTGTGTTGATTGTAGAGGCATTAATAATATTACTATTCGTTATCATCATCCTATTCCTAGGCTAGATGATATGCTTGATGAATTGAGTGGCTCTACAATATTCTCCAAAGTTGATTTGCGTAGTGGTTACCATCAAATTCGTACGAAATTGTGTGATGAATGAAAACAGCATTTAAAACTAAGTTTGGTTTATATGAGTGGTTAGTCATGCCTTTTGGGTTAACTAATGCGCCTAGTACTTTCATAAGACTAATGAACGAAGTTTTACGTGCTTTCATTGGACGATTTGTGGTAGTCTATTTTGATGATATACTGATTTATAGGAACTCTTTGGAAGAACATTTGGAACATTTACGTGCTGTTTTTATTGCTCTACGTGATGCACGTTTGTTTGGTAACCTTGGGAAGTGCACCTTTTGCACCGACCGAGTATCTTTTCTTGGCTATGTTGTTACTCCACAGGGAATTGAAGTTGACAAAGCCAAGATTGAAGCTATTGAGAGTTGGCCGCGGCCCAAAACGGTCACACAAGTGAGGAGTTTTGATGTAGGGCGGAACCCTAAGTGGTCGATCTTTCACGTTTGGAGGGATCCCACGGGAGAAACACGAGAAACGCGCAGAAATCACAAAGGGGGACACGAGGGAAACGAGAGGGAATCACTAAACCGAACAAGAATCGATTACACGAGTGCTAGATCATCTCACACATAAGGTAACACATGGTCCACAATCAACAAAGGGAAAGGATACAACGGAACCGTTCTTCTCCAAGAGGAGGCCTTGATGTTCTTCCCTAAAGAGG
>NW_021313412.1:0-930 GCF_002162155.2 Triticum dicoccoides | reverse complement strand
TCAGGACCCCGACTCGATGTCACATCGATCTAGCCGGTAACACCTCATATCACTTTGCGGCCTCACGCACGGTATCCCCACGGGTGTCGCCTTACCTTTGCCCGGGACCGTTTGCGCCTTTTGGCTCATGTATATGATAGTGTCGCTAGCATCCATATGATAAAGAGCCCGGGCTGACATGACTAGTCGTAAACCCAAAGTGGCACAGACTTACAGGGACAGGCATCCATGACCCAGCTTCGAACGTGTCGGTCATCAGCAAGTGGGTCCGGGCTGTAGCACTGGGCTAGCAGGACTCCGGTAAACCGGGCTGTAGCAGGCTAACAGGACTCCGGTACTCAAAGCGTGACATTTCCCCGAAGGGACAGACACAGGAACGAAGAAGGACACATGCCGGCCAACCTAAGTGTTCCAGAGCAGTAGCAAGCTACCATGGCTCAGCAGTAACACTAGGAGACATTTCCCGGTAAGAGAGGCTACTAAAGATAAACAACTAGATAGTCAGATCCCACACATACCAAGCATTTCAATAATACACACAATATGCTCGATATGTGCAAATACAACGAAACATCACAACATGACTCTACGACACAAGTACTTTATTTAAGGCTCAGGGAGCCATACATAACATACACAAAGGTACGGGTCTCACGACCCAACATACAAATCATACAGTCATACAAACCAGCAGCGGAGGTAACTTGTCTGAGTACAGACAACTAGTAAAATAAAGGAGGCTTGGAAAGCCTAGCTATACTACGTGGTCCTTCACAAGCTCAGGGTCACCACCTGGGTCTTTAGCCTACTCGTTGATGTCAACGTCTACATAGAACCCATCAGAAGGGGTTGCAGCGTCTTCTGTAAAAATGTAGATTATAGCAACATGAGTACAAAGGTACTCAGCAAGACTTACATCAGATCCTACAT
>NW_021313411.1:0-860 GCF_002162155.2 Triticum dicoccoides | reverse complement strand
GTTTCATGGATTATTACTCACCGTTTTGGGGTCCCGGAGTGGTTTCAATGATTAACGAACCCTAGGGTGCATTTACGTGTCGGTCATCAACACTCGCAGTTTTGGCCGATTCTGGCCCGTTTCTTGGATTATTACTTACTGTTTTGGGGTCCCGAAGCGTTTTCCATATTTGTTGAACCCCAAGATGCCCTTATGTGTCGGACATCAACACTGGCAGTTTTGGCTGATTCTGGCCTGTTTGATGGACTATTACTCACTGTTTTGGGGTCATAGAGTGATTTCCACGATTAACGAACCCTGGGGTGCGTTTAGGTGTCGGTCATAAACCCTCGTTGTTTGGCCGATTCTGGCCCGTTTATTGGATTATTACTCACTATTTTGGCGTCCCGAAGGAATATCCATAGTTGTTGAACCCCAAGGTGCGCTTACGTGTCGGTCATCAACATCGGCAGTTTTGGCCGATTCTGGCCCATTTCATAGATTATTACTCACTGTTTTGGGGTCCCGGACTGGTTTCCATTATTAATGAACCCTGGGGAGCGTTCACGTTTCGGTCATCAACACTCGCAAATTGGCCGATTCTGGCCCATTTCATGGATCATTACTCACTGTTTTGGGGTCTCGATGTGATTTCCATAGTTGTTGAATCCCAAGGTGCGCTTATGTGTCGGGAATCAACACTGGCATTTTGGTCAATTCTGGCCCGTTTCATGGACTATTACTCACTATTTTGGGGTCCCAGAGTGGTTTCCATGATTAACAAACCTGGGGTGCGTTTACGTGTTGGTCAATTACACTCGCAGCTTGGCCGATTCTGGCCCATTTCTTGGATTATTATTCACTGTTTTGGGGTCCAGAAG
>NW_021313410.1:0-1091 GCF_002162155.2 Triticum dicoccoides | reverse complement strand
GGTTGGTGGGCTTGGGAACCCTGCACACATCGTTTGGGGCCGTGAGCGACACCCCGGCCGGATCTCCTTGCGGATGGAACCCGAATAGGCGATAAACCTGGACTAGACACTTGTTCGGTTAGTCAGGTCGTGGCCGACTCCCTCGCCCGGCTTCCGCTTGAAGGTTGCCGAGGTACATGACGTGTACAGGGCGATAAGTGGCGAAAGCGTGTGTGAAGAAGTACACCCCTGCAGGGTTATCATTATCTATTCGAATAGCCGAATTCCTCGGATATGGAAACGTGGACCCCTTGTACAGTTCATAGACAAGTGAAAGTGGATACTCTAAAATACGCAAGATAAGCGTGAGTGCTATGGATGGCGTTCTCGTAGGGAGACGGGAGCGGATCCATAGTGGTGTATTGATATGGTGAATGTGTGGACTCGTGTGCGCCACCTCAAAAGAGTTACTTGTAGTCGTAGTTCAGGTTAGCCACCGAGTCAAAGCTGGCTTGCTGCAGTTAAACTCCACCACCCCCTTTGTTGATAATGATGCATATGTAGTTAGTTCTGATGTAAGTCTTGCTGGGTACATTTGTACTCACGTTTGCCTATTTTATGTTTTTGTAGAGAGACTTCGGTCTCACTAGTAGTTCCGCGTGGACTTCGACGTTTAGCTTGTTACCTCAGCTACGATCTTGTGCCCTCGGCAGGATCTGATAGATAGTCAGGCTTCTCAGCCTTTTTCATTTATAGATGTCTGTACCCAGACATGATAGCTTCCGCTTGTGCTTTGACTTGTATGCTCTGATTGTTGGGTCATGAGACCCATGTTTGTAATGTCTCGCTCCTCGGAGCCTATTGAATAAATTACTTGAGTCGTAGAGTCATTTTGTGATGCCATGTTGTATTGCACATATCGAGCATATTGTGTGTATGTTATTGAAATGCTTGGTATGTGTGGGATCTGACTATCTAGTTGTTTATCTTTAGTAGCCTCTCTTACCGGGAAATGTCTCCTAGTGTTTCCACCGAGCCATGGTAGCTTGCTACTGCTCCGGAACACTTAGGCTGGCCGGCATGTGTCCTTCTTCGTTCCTGTGTCTGTCCCT
>NW_021313409.1:0-1053 GCF_002162155.2 Triticum dicoccoides | reverse complement strand
AAGGGACAGACACAGGAACGAAGAAGGACACATGCCGGCCAGCCTAAGTGTTCCGGAGCAGTAGCAAGCTACCATGGCTCAGTGAAACACTAGGAGACATTTCCCCGTAAGAGAGGCTACTAAAGATAAACAACTAGATGGTCAGATCCCACACATACCAAGCATTTCAATAACATACACACAATATGCTCGATATGTGCAAATACAACATGGCATCACAACATGACTCTATGACTCAAGTAATTTATTCAATAGGCTCCGAGGAGCGAGATATTACAAACATGGGTCTCATGACCCAACAACCAGAGCATACAAGTCAAGCACATGCGGAAGCTTAACATGTCTGAGTACAGACATCTATAAATGAAAAAGGCTGAGAAGCCTGACTATCTACCAATCCTGCCGAGGCACAAGATCGTAGCTGAGGTAACAAGCTAAACGTCAAAGTCCACGTGGAACTACTAGTGAGACCGAAGTCTCTCTGCAAAAACATAAAATAGGCAAACGTGAGTACAAATGTACCCAGCAAGACTTACATCAGAACTATCTACATATGCATCATTATCAACAAAGGGGATGGTGGGGTTTAACTGCAGCAAGCCAGCTTTGACTCGGTGGCTATCCTAAACTACGACTGCAATGTAACTCTTTTGAGGTGGCGCACACGAGTCCACATATTCACCATATCAATACACCACTATGGATCCGCTCCCGTCTCCCTACGAGAGCGCCATCCATAGCACTCACGCTTATCTTGCGTATTTTAGAGTATCCACTTTCACTTGTCTATGAACTGATATAAGCAACCCAGAAGTCCTTTTCCGCGGACACGGCTATTCGAATAGATGATGTTAACCCTGCAGGGGTGTACTTCTTCATACATGTTTCCACCACTTAGCGTCTGCACACGACATGTGCTCGGCAGACTTCAAGCGAAAGCCGACGTGGGTGTAGACCACGACCTACCTAAACACTCAAGTCTCTAGTCCAGGTTTATCGCCTATTCGGGTTCCATCCATGAGGAGATCCGGCCGGAGTTTCGCTCACAGCCCC
>NW_021313408.1:0-1775 GCF_002162155.2 Triticum dicoccoides | reverse complement strand
CATAAATTTCGTCCCGAGGCTATTTTAGGTGCTGCGTCACCTTATTATTGGGCCAGGCCCATGTAATTTCGAAATACATAAGTATAGGCTATTTTTAGAGTCCGTATGTGTGGGGAAACAAGAGATAGGGTTGATTTCGGACCCCTCCACCAAGGGCCACGAAATTCCCCCCTCTTCCTCCATATATACAGCCCTTAGGGCATCGTTTAGACTTTGGGTTTTGTTTAGATTAAAAGTTCGCCATAGCTGCAACTTCGCGTACTTCGTTTGTGTTCAACGACCAGACAAAGGCGTCACAGAACCCCACCTTGATCAATAAAGCTTTCATCTTATATTCGCAATATCCAGATTGCAATCTTAGTTTCTTGCTTGTTCTTCGTTTGCTCGCAGGAAACAGACCCTCGTGGTCAGGTTGATCATGCTCCGGCGTGGTCAATAACCTCTCGGAGTTGGTTTAGCGATTGCTAAGGCGCGACGTCCTCACACGTTCGTAGTCGGATCGTCAAAGTCGACTTCCACCAAAGCGATATCCATCATCTCATCGAAAGATCGGGACCCTCGCCTCTATCAAGTGGTATCAGATTTCCAGGTTGCTCGGTGAGATTTTATAGTTTTTCGTAGTTTAGATCGAGTCTGTTCTTCATACCTACAGTCCACGAAAAAGCCACAAAAAAAAATTAGGGTTAGTTCATCATATCCGAACCAATCTGAGCCTTTGCATAATCTTTTTAGGGTTTTGCTTTGTTGAATTTGCGGTTGCATCGTCGTGTCTAGTTGCTGGTCTTAGAGTCTAGTCTTTTAGAGTTTCGAGTTCTGGTCATAAGTTGTCACGCCGCCGCCGCACCATCATCATAACCCCTGCCATCTACCACCACCGCTTATCCGCCACCGCTTCGAATCCGTATCCATATACCACCACAGCTGTCATATACCACCACCGCTGCCATCTACCACCATATATCCACCACCAATCCGAGTTCTTGTCATATTAGGTTTGTTTTCGAGATCCATCTAGATTCCGATTCGTGTTTCCTTGCCGGAGTAGGTTTCGGGAAAAAAGAAAAAAAAAAGAGTCGGGTAGCCACGCTCCGTTTAGGCCCAAAATTTTTCGAAAACGCATTTTTCGAAAAAAATTCTGGCTATCCTATTTTTAGGTGTTTCTGAGTGTTTTGAGACAGGTGCCATTATAGGAAGTTTTTTTTGACCCGTTTCCAGTTTTTGGGTCCGGACAGTCAACAAAAAAAAAAAATTGGTCAAAAAAAATTTCGTGCCCATCCTGTCAGTTTGAGCTAAGAAGAGTTTTGAGACACTCGCCATTATTTACGCAAAAAAAAAGCAGCGCAAAAAAAAAAGAGCGCAAAAAAAAAGAGCGAAAAAAAAATTCCAGAGTGTGCTTTTCCCTTGTTTACGTGCCGCGCCGTGATTTTGTTAGTGTTCTAGGCTCGCGTCTCTAGCACAGTCTAGCCTAGGACCAGCACAGTACCGTCGTTGAGCGTTTATTCAACTTTGCATCTCTGAATTGATTATTGCTGACCCTTTTTGCTACCATATTATAAGCCTTCCCAGCTCCACATACATCTACGTCGTGCGTTTGACTCTCCCTGGTAATCGCTCTATCCAAGCTTTGAGAGTTTTTGACTACAACGGTTGCCGATCACCGCCTGCTGCTGGGTAAGAACTGGTAAGAATTTGAGATTTGCTTGACGGATTTGTGACACCCACCACCACCACTTGTTCGTAGTCTGTAGGATCATATTCTTGTGTGTTTCTATTGC
>NW_021313407.1:0-570 GCF_002162155.2 Triticum dicoccoides | reverse complement strand
GGTGTAGAGAGAGGAAGGAGGAAGGAGGAGAGGTACCTGGGCGGGCGCGTCCGGTCGCCGGAGGGGTCGGGGTTGGGGTCGGGGTTGGCGGCGGCGCAGGGCAGGGGCCAACGCAGGAAGGCGGCGCAGGGCTGGGGCCGACGTGGGGAGGCTGTCGGCGACGGCAAGGTCGCGGAGGCGTCGACGATGGCGCGGGGGAGGCGACGCGCGTAGGGGCGGCGGCGTCGTGGGTCGTCGGGGCAGCGCGCGGGTGGGGAAGTGGATCTGGCGAGAGGGAGAAGGGGTCGGGCGAGTTAGATCTAGGGGGAAGATTACTAATGGTGCACCCCCGAGCGGTGTGCCATTAGTAATTTTTTTTTTAGATAGCAATGGCGCACCCCCTGGCGGTGCGCCATTAGAAATCTTTTTTAGATAGCAATGGCGCACCACTCGAGCAGTGCGCCATTAGTATGTTTTTTTATTATTTTTTGTTACTATTTTTTAATAAAAATAGTAATAATTTTTTTATAAAAACACTAATAATTTTTTAATGAATATGAAAAAATATCATCAAATGGGGGTGCTCGGCGG
>NW_021313406.1:0-897 GCF_002162155.2 Triticum dicoccoides | reverse complement strand
CGACCAGTTTGGAGGAGGCGAAGAAAATCGTGTGTCCTCTGGATTTACCGCACATGAAATACCATGTGTGCATGAACAATTGCATCATTTATCGGGACGAGCACGCGGAGTCTACCATATGTCCGGTGTGCGGTGTCACTCGATACAAGAAGAGGAAGAAAGCTCCTCGAAAAGTGGTGTGGTACTTTCCGATCACTCCTCGTCTGCAGCGGTATTTCGCGGATCCTAAGGTAGCAAAGCTCCTGCGTTGGCACGCGGATAGGGAGGAGAAGAAGCGAGAAGATGACGCAAATGATCCGGAGATAGATAAAAAAGACAAGATGCTGAGTCACCCTAAGGATGCGAGCCAGTGGCAAGCGTTGAACTTCGAATACCCAGAATTTGGGAACGATCCAAGGAACATCGTGCTAGGCGCGAGCACCGATGGAGTCAATCCGTTTGGCAGCCAGAGAAGCACACATAGCACCTGGCCTGTGTTTGTGTGGATGTAGAACCTTCCCCCCTAGTTGTGCATGAAGAGGAAGTACATTCACATGAGTATGCTAATTGAAGGGCCGAAACAACCAGGGAACGACATCAATCTGTATCTGGGGCTGCTGAAAGAGGAGCTTGACACGCTGTGGAAAACGCCAGCCAATACGTGGGACGCCGCAGAGAAAGAATATTTCCCTATGAGAGCCGCACTGCTCACGACGGTGCACGACTATCTCGGTTACGGATATCTTGCGGGGCAGGTAGTCCACGGATTTTCTGGATGCGTAAGGTGCATGGATGACACAACGTATCGCCAGCTAGATAGAGATCCCGGGTCTTCGAAAACCGTGTTCATGGGACATCGAAGGTGGCTTCGCGACGATGACCCGTGGAGGAAACGCAAGGATCTGTTCGATGGTGAAA
>NW_021313405.1:0-1107 GCF_002162155.2 Triticum dicoccoides | reverse complement strand
AAACCACTAGTTTCAAGAAGGGCAAGGGCAAGAAGGGATACTTCATGAAACGGCAAATCAGCTGCTGCTCTAGTGAAGAAACCCAAGGTAAAACCCAAACCCGAGACTAAGTGCTTCTGTAATAAGGGGAACAACCACTAGAGCAGAATTACCCTAGATACTTGGTAGATAAGAAGGCTGGCAAGGTCGATAGAAGTATATTGGATATACATTGTGTTAATGTGTACTTTGCTAGTACTCCTAGTAGCACCAGGGTATTAGATACCGGTTCGGTTGCTAAGTGTTAGTAACTCGAAATAAAAGGCTACGGAATAAACGGAGACTAGCTAAAGGTGAGCTGACGATATGTGTTGGAAGTTTTTCCAAGCTTGATATGATCAAGCATCGCACGCTCCCTCTACCAAAGAGATTGGTGTTAAACCTAAATAATTGTTATTTGGTGTTTGCGTTGAGCATAGACATGATTGGATTACGTCTATCGCAATACGGTTATTCATTTAAGGAGAATAATGGTTACTCTGTTTATTTGAATAATACCTTCAATGGTCTTACACCTAAAATGAATGGTTTATTAAATCTCGATCGTAGTGATACACATGTTCATGCCAAAAGATAGTAATGATAGTACCACCTACTTGTGGCACTGCCACGTAAGTCATATCGGTGTAAAGCGCATGAAGAAGCTCCATATTGATGGATCTTTGGGCTCACTCGTTTTTGAAAAGTTTGAGACATGCGAACCATGTCTATTGGTGTATATGCATGAAGAAACTCCATGCAAATGGACCGTTTTGACTCACTTGATTTTGAATCACTTGGGACATGCAAATCATACCACACGGGCAAGATGACTGAAAAGCCTCGTTTTCAGTAAGATGGAACAAGATAGCAACTTGTTGGAAGTAATACATTTTGATGTGTACAGTCCAATGAGTGCTGAGGCATGTAGTGGATATTGTTATGTTCTTACTTCACAGATAATTTGAGTGGATGTTGAGTACATTTACTTGATGAATCATGAGTCTGAATTATTGAAAGGTTCAAGTAATTTCAGGGTGAAGTTGAAAGATCGTCGTGACAAGAGGATAAAATATCTATGATATGATC
>NW_021313404.1:0-1681 GCF_002162155.2 Triticum dicoccoides | reverse complement strand
TTTTGACAAGTTGTTCATTGCATTTAAGCCGTGCATAGATGGATTTTTGAATGGGTGCAGACCATACATAAGTATAGACTCTACTCATTTGAATGGCAAGTGGAATGGGCACCTCGCTGCCGTTACAGGTTTGGATGGACATAATTGGATGTATCCTGTAGCTTTTGGTTTTTTTGATGCTGAAACAGAACTAAACTGGACTTGGTTCATGAGACAACTAAAGAAGGCAATAGGTGATCTTCCAGTGGTGGCGGTATGCACAGATGCTTGCAAGGGGTTAGAAAATGCAGTGAAGACTGTTTTTCCTGATGCCGAGCAAAGAGAGTGTTTTAGGCACCTTATGTAGAATGCGGTTAAGAAATTCCGTGGTGAAAACTTTTCCCGCATGTGGCCTGCTGCTATGACATACAAGAAGTCGACATATGATTATCATATGAAGCTTGTAATAACCGAAGAGCCTAAGGTGCTGGACTACCTCAACAGTACCACAATTTGTTGTGGATGAGGTACATTTGCTACTTTTAGCAATTGGTTATTTGTTTTGAATACAATTTATTTTTCTTGTCATTTGGTCTCATTATTCAATCTCTTATTATCTTATTTTAGGTGCATGTTCAACACAGATATCAAGGTGGACTACATACACAATAATCTTGCAGAATGTTTTAATAGTTGGATTAGGGAAATAAAGGATTTGCCTATCATCCAACTTTGTGACAAGCTTAGGGAGATGGTTATGGAGCTTTTTAGGAAGAGGAGAAGGATTGGAAAATGCTTACAAGGTAAAATTCTGCCAGCCATCATGCAAGAATTGAACGATAGGACTAGAGGATTAGGCCATCTACAGCCACATGCATCAGGTGATATGATTGCCGAGGTCACTGATACAGAGAAAAATCACACTAAAAGGCATGTAGTCAAGGCACTTGCACATGAATGTACTTGCATGGAGTGGCAACATACCGGAAAGCCATGTCCACATGCATTAGTTGTTTTAACTGCGCTGCAGAATGTCAAACTGGAGGACTTTGTGGACAGCTGCTACTCTGTTGAAAAATTCAGGGCAGCATATCAAGGGGAAATAGAACCACTCACAGACAAGACTCAGTGGCCTATAGTGGATCCAGGTTTTGTTCTCTTAGCAC
Organism: Triticum dicoccoides; assembly: GCF_002162155.2. Lineage (NCBI taxonomy): Eukaryota > Viridiplantae > Streptophyta > Magnoliopsida > Poales > Poaceae > Triticum > Triticum dicoccoides. The sequence goes on along the minus strand of NW_021313404.1, from coordinate 536 downwards.
CACTGCCGAAAGCGGGTGCGCGAAGGCATAGGAAACTAAGGATAAAGGGTGCTCTTGAGGGGGGTTCAGGTAATAAACCTAAGGTAGGTGGAAAAAACACATGCAAAAAATGCCATGAACTTGGGCATAGGAAAGCTGGGTGTCCTTACAATGGGGCGAAGAAAAGGTACAGTCACTTATCCAACTTTTGCAAAATATGTATGTTCTTTCAACCTTGTGCAAATAAGAGTGCGCTTTTTAGTGCTAGGAAAAGTAGGAGAAATGAGGCTCCATGGGAAGCTGCAAGTAGTCCTCGACCTGTGACAAGGAGGTAAATAGCTTGCTTGCTTTCTTATTTACAATATTTTATGGTGCTTTCTTATGATATAGTTTCTTTTCGTAGTCAAACTACATTATCTCCTGGGCCAGTTACAAGGAGCCAAACTGGAATGTCCCCTGCGAAGACTCCATCCAAAACTCCTGCAGATTCATAATCCTCCCAAAAAGCTCACACCGAAGAGGAGGAAGCTCGATCTGTGATATCTGTTTTAGTATCT
>NW_021313403.1:0-1004 GCF_002162155.2 Triticum dicoccoides | reverse complement strand
AGGTGGGGACCACCTGTCGGTGAGCCAACCCAAGCCACTAGTGGCGCAACCCGACCGATACGTTTTTCTCTGGTGGAAGCGTATTTCCGGTAAGTACGCGACCAATCTCAGAAGACGTAGTCCAGGCGAACCGTTTTCCGTTTTCTATTTTAAAAAAAAACAGAACTTTGACTAAACTTTGACTGGTTATAACTTTTTAAATATAACTCCAAATGAATTAATTCTTTTTCCTACATCTCTCAAATATTGTCTAGTTTATTTTAAGATTTATTTGAAAAAATTTCAGAACAACTTTTGCGCTGTTTTTATTTTGTGTGTTAATTCTTTTATATTGCTAAAATAGGATTTTTGGAAGAGAAGAGAAATGTTTCAAGTTTTGGAGTGCACCCTGCCTTTCCACACATTGAAGGCAAGCATTCTGAACCCCGGCATAATATTTTTGTGTGTTCGATGACACGTTTATAACATCACCTCACTTCGGAGAAACTTGTTATTTCATGTGACATGATCATATGCATGGGTGCATGTTATTGATTTCCATGCTGTTGGAAATGAACACACTTGTGATGATAATCACCCTCATGTGCCTTGCATGCATACCGGCAGGAACCCGAGAAAACCTCTGCCTTGGGTAGGCATGAGTTTGTCGCCGGTCTCCGTCGGGACGGTTATGTCTGGTATGGCATGGCCAGGTGATATGAGCGGTGACTCTGTTGGTTGAAATATATTCGTTATGCTAATCATGCAGGGAATACTTAAACCTCCTGAGTCGACCGTAGATCGAGTCTTGTTCCAGTAACCCCCATACTTGTTTCGTACTACCACTCGTCTCTACAGCAAGTAGAGTACGGTTCAGTAAGTTGTCAACCTCTTTCTAGCACACACCGTACAGAGAGGCCAGGGTGGAAGATACCGGTTGTAGCTGGTAGGCAGGCCACCTGGTCCGGGGGCATGGGTGTTTCCGGTTGGGACCGAGAGGGGGGCACCCCTTAGAGCGCGCGGTA
>NW_021313402.1:0-1548 GCF_002162155.2 Triticum dicoccoides | reverse complement strand
GAACTGTGGGGTATGTCAAAAGTGGACGCATTGTTCATCATTCCATGGCTTTCCTCTGGAAAAACATGACCAAACATAACACAGAGTGGGGGGGGGGGGAGAAGATAAAAAAATATAAATAAATAATGGAAGCCGCACACGAGGCCTAAACTTGGGGGCGGCAAACGAAATTATTCTCATTGTATCGAGTATTGAATTATTCGTGACGAACCTGCATTTGAAAGGAAGCAATATTCCCTTGAAAGAAAGTTGCTTTTTCTCTTCATGATCTGCTTTTGTAAATTATTAGGACTTGCTGTTGAGGGGATATTTCTTGCTGTTACAATTTATATGACCAGGTAGTGGAGATGTTTGATTTGGTTTGGTCTGGTCTAACAAAGCAAAATGTGCATTTATAGGGTTTTTTGGCTTAAAAATAACAATAATAATAATGAAAAGAATGGAAATTCAAATGGCACATGAGCATTTATACATTTGTTTTGTGTGGTTCATGTTTAATTGATCTTTTGCTCTGTGTTTGCTCCACAACCAGATGTCTCTCTTTGAACTATGATTCGTATACATGCTATGTTATAATGCAGGTGCCCTATGATCGGCACAAGATTTTTTTTAGTTTAGGCACATGATTCAAGTTTGAAAGAATCCGGTCGTTCGGTGAGGGAGTTGTGTGCTAGGATGAGAGGTTGGAGGTGTGACATGACCTCCCCTGACATCCTTGCCTCTCGGGGAGGTGCTGCTGGATTTGAAGACCACCAGCACCGACGGTGGCGGTGAACCGGCGGACGAATAGATGGTTCTCCAGTGAGAACAATGTGGCGGAGTGGGATTTCAGACCGGTGCTGCTGCTCTTCTAGTGCAATGTCTGGTTTTATAGGTGTCATTATTGTGCATCTAGCTAGCTATTAATAGTACATACATTATAGATAGATGTCAAGCTCAAGATTTGCCTGACGATGAGTTGCTTGAAAAATGTAAGTGCTCGATTTATTCATTGCTTTCTTGGCCGATGCACAACCACATTCCTTGTGTTGAGACTGGTGTAAATGATGTAAATGCACATATGTCAGTAGCAATCCAGCACACACAACCACACTCGTCGATGTCATTATATTGTTGTGACTGTGGCGTGCTCCTTCTGCTATGCTTAGCGGTGTCCATCTCATCTCGTTCATCTAGCACAAGCAGCAGCAGATACATATGTAAAGACCTGCATTGTAGGAAGAAAAGAAGAGTATATATGGGATCTACCAGCAGCTTGCTTCTAGTTAGATAGGTAGATACTCTTGAAGCACCGGCGACGCTCCGGCCACCCGGTAATGCTCCATTGCAACGCCAGTCGTGCTCCGACTGCCCGACGATGCTCCGCCCGTCTGGCAATGCTCCATTGCAACACTGGTGGTGCTCTGATGGCCCGATGATGCTCATTGCAGCACTAGTGATGTTCCGGCGGTCCGATGATGCTCTATCGCATCACCGGTACAGCTTCATTGTAGCGTCGACGATGTTCCGATGGCCTAACTATGCTCTATGGCAGCACAGGGATGTTCC
>NW_021313401.1:0-3199 GCF_002162155.2 Triticum dicoccoides | reverse complement strand
ATATGGAACGTTTGGGATTCTCCGGTTCTCGCTATCATAGCTCGGCGAATACTTAGTGAGATCAGTATCATTGCCAATAAGAGTCGCCAAGGGACGAACGACTTTGACACGGGCGGTGAAGTCTTGATCATCAAATGCAGAGCCATCCTCCTTCAGGCTTGGATATCCAAGGGTAAGATCAGCTAAGTCAAGCTCTGGCACCCATGCCTTTGCCCGGCTTAATGCGGCCACGGCTCCGGCTCTTGCAGATGCCTGCCTTAAGTCCTTAATCCATTGAGGTAGCACTGCGAGATGCTTCAGCACATCTTGTAGGAGGCAAGGAGCGGTATTTGATAAGGCCACAATGGCTAAAGCACGTTGTGACCCGGAGTACAGCTGCTCCACAAGGGTGTAAACCGCCTTGAGCTTGATCAGCATGTTTTGCTTGAGGTTGGTACTCCTGGGGATTGTATGGTCACAAGCATAACAATAAGCCGGAGGTAATCATCACAATAATCCTTGGAAGATTACAATGTTTAAGATTTTTTAGAGTGACTTACCGAAGATGGCTGAGACAATTTGGGATATCTGCCGCTTTAAGTCGGACAATTCGGTTGTTGCCTCTGCAAGAGATGCTTCTGCCGTCTCGACCCGAGTCACTAATGAAGCCCTCTCATCAACCCAAGCTTTTTTCTCCGACTCAAAATTTTTCTTCAATTTCTCTTGTTCAGAGATGCTGAATTCAAACTTGGAGTTTGCTTTTTGAGTTTCAAGCTCTTGAAGCTTCAGCTGGCTCTTCAGGTCAGCAATCTCCGATTCAAATTGACTTATCGTGGCCTGTATTGGCGCGAGGTTATGGTAAGGATCATGATAAGGTAACATTCAAGTCCCAAACACTTTACAAGTAAAGATATTTGGCACTTGGGGGCTAATGTATGCTCAGAGAATTTTTTAACTTATTTACCAAGTCATGCATACTAAAGTCTCAAGCATTTTACAAGTAAAGATACTTGACACTTGGGGGCTAATGTGTCAACTCAAAATCTCATGCTATCACCGGGTTAAATGTATTCACTTTAAACCGAACAAACTAACAGTATGTAGATTTCTAAGTCTATAGCATATTCATTCATAAGCAATAGACTTGGGGGCTGGTACAGTAAGTAAGGTTCAGGAAAAAGCTAAAGTTATACCTCGAATTTATGTTGTATTTGCTTCATCATGTCAATTTCCAGGTCACGGCTATTGTGCACTTGGTTCAGATAGCCCGAGACTATATCACCAATGCTTAGGTGAGTATAATCAGTGATGTCCTGTTTGGCTTTCCGATGTTGGGTAAACTCCTCCTTGGCAGTGCATTGAGCAAGGATAGTAGGCTGGCCCGGTTCAACATATTGGCTTTTCAGAAATTCAATTTCCGGATCAGTCGTCTTGACCGGGCTAGGAATTTCCGGGTTATCAGAGTTGTGGACAACGTCTTCTGCAGGCGGGTCACAGGTTGACACCGGAATATCAAAAGCCGGTTCAGGCGGTGGCTGATGAGTGGAGCCGTCAGGAACGGATGAGTCAATCGTCGGTTCAGTGACCACCGGGTCTCATGACGATTTGTTCTTCTTTGCCCTCTTGCTGGGCTTCACTTGTAGGCTGTCAATCAAAGTGGAAGGATGAGTATCAACGTATAAGTATGGAAAAGCTTTAAGTAAGAAAAGTTGCATTACCCGGGAGCTGTTTTAAAAGCCGGCATGTTTGATTGCATCGACTCGTTGGAAGACGGAGAGGCATCCTGATAATTGGAGTCATATGAACTGACAGGTTGGCGAATTAGACCCGCCAAAGGAAAAGCAGAATGTAAATCGGAGATAACCTCGGTCCGACACTTCCTGGTTACATCGGGTAAGCCGGAGGAGAGTTCTGCGTCTTGAGTGGCCCGAGTTTGCCTCCGGTTCTCAAGCTGTTGTTGCTTCAAAAGAAATTGAGGATCTTGGTAAGCTAGAGGATGTGAAAATCTTACTTTCCGGGTCACCCTTCGGATTTTTTATGTTGGCAAAGGCTCTGAGTCGGAGGAGATTATAGTTACCTCTTCGTCAATTGCTTGACTATTCCCTGTATCCTCCTGAAAGGATAGAATGTCAGTAAAATAACGACAGGGGAGCTAAAAAAATTAAAGAATTACCTCTTCATCATCCGAAGAAGTATCATCCAATTTGAGCAAGTCGGAGGCGCTGGGTTTCTTCTTCTTTGAGGTTCCCATCTTGGTGGCTTTCCTTTCAATTTTCTTGGCTGCCCTGGCTTGCTTGGCAGCCTCATGGTCATATTTGACCTTCCAGAAATTGTCATCGACCTGTGGAAAAAGATAAGGAATCATAAATACAAGAAGGTATAACATGTTAAAGAGTATTTTTGAAGATTGATAACTTACCGCAGGGGCCGGGTTCTTCTTGCAGAAGGGAAGTAAGCCGAAGGCATTACTGGTTACAGTGCCCTCCTTCAACAGAGATTGGACTATAGCATCTACCACATCGTCTGGTAAATCATCAGGACTATGACGCATTGGGCCATCCTTTTTGCCTGTGTAAGTACACATTAAGCCGGAGCGGCGGCTTAATGGTAGTATCCGCCAGGTGACCCAGACTCGAACCAGATCGATGCCATTTAACCCGTTCCCTAGAAGAGCTTTGATCTTCCTAATGGTGGGGTTGAGAGGCAGGCGCTCAACAGCGGATAACTTATCTGCCAGCGGATGATTGGATTCGAGATGCAGGGCGCGAAAGCCGGGCAGAGGCTTCTCATCAGCCAGTGATGTATCTTGACAGTAGAACCACGTCTGGTTCCAGTCTTTCGGGTGACTTGGCAGCTCAGCATAAGGGAAAAGACAATCTCTCCGCCGCTGGATTGAGATGCCGCCGAGTTCAAGGCTAGGCCCGTTGGCACGTTCATTTTGCCGGTTCAAATAGAAAAGTTCTCTGAACAAAAGCAGACTTGGCTCCTCTCCCAGGTACACCTCGCAGAAGACTTGAAAATTGCAGAGATTTGACACGAAATTGGGTCCAATGTCTTGAGGTCTAAGGTCAAAGAAATTCAGAACTTCCCTAAAGAATTTTGAGCCGGGAGGGGCAAATCCCCGGTTCATGTGATCCGTAAAAACTACTACCTCCCCATCCTTGAGTTGAGGTATTTCCTCGGACGGGTTAGGGGCACGATAAGACATGACCTCCCTCTT
>NW_021313400.1:0-1272 GCF_002162155.2 Triticum dicoccoides | reverse complement strand
TTCAACCGTAACTCCAAATTAAATAATTTATATATGAAAAATTATCAGAAAAATTCAAGGAATCCATCTGTACCATTTTCATGCATGTTAGAACAACTTATAGATGCTGTTTAGCACAAATCATACTAATGGCATTTAAATATCCACATATGGAGTTTGAATTTGAATCTTGGATTCAAACCAACTTCATTTAATCTGGTTTTAGGTGCATTAGCCCAAAACACATTCATATTGCCATGTCATAGCATGCATCATATTGTGCATTGCATTGATCGTGTTTTTCTGTAATTGCCGGTATTTGTCCCCTCTCGATAGACGTGATACCGATGATGTGATCGTTGACACTGATGAAGACTCAATGTTATCTTCAGAAGTGCCAGGCAAGCAAAACCCCCTTGTTCATTCCGATAAAATCCCACTCTCTCGCTCCTGCTCTCTTTTACTGCATCAGGACAACATCGATTCATCTGTTACTTGCTGCGGTAGCTGAACCCCTTTATCCTTTGCATGACCTGTCATTGCCACAGTAAATAGATGAAACCCACTAGCATGAGTAGGAGTTGTTTGAGCCCTGTTGTGCCTACTCATTCATGCTTGTTGTCATGCCTGCTACTGCTTAGAGTTGAGTCAGGTCTGATTCATCGGGGATGAATCAGAGGTGTGTGAACATGTCCTACTGTGTGTGAGCTAAGTGTGTGAACACGATTTGGTAAAGGTAGCGGTGAGAGGCCATGTAGGAGTACATGGTGGGTTGTCTCATTGCAGCCGTCCTCAGGAACTGAGTTATGTGTTTGTGATCCATGATTCAGCTACTACCACGCATTGGGCCCGAAACCAATGGACCCTCTCGGCTTCTTGATCACCCTTGTCCTCTGTCCAGGAGTTGCAAGTAGTTTCTGGTGTTTGTAGTATGCTGGAGGCCGTGGACAGCGCTGACCGTAGGGGTGGGCTGTGATGCGGTAGGCACGTGGCACGGTGTACCGGGCGCCCGTTTGGTGTCTCGGGAACCCTGTTCACATCGTTTGGGGCTGTGAGCGAAACTCCGGCCGGATCTCCTCATGGATGGAACCCGAATAGGCGATAAACCTGGACTAGAGACTTAGGTGATTAGGTAGGTCGTGGCCGACACCCACGTTGGGCTTCCGCTTGAAGGTTGCCGAGTACATGTCGTGTAAACGGCGGTAAGTGGTGAGAGCATGTGTGAAGAAGTACACCCCTGCAGGGTTAACATCATCTATTCGAATAGCCGTGTCCGCGGAAAAGGACTTCTGG
>NW_021313399.1:0-1009 GCF_002162155.2 Triticum dicoccoides | reverse complement strand
GTGAGAGAAAGCTTCTCCACCATCTCCATGCTAGCCAAGTTGTTGCAGCTCCCTCTGTCTATTATGACGCGCACAGAACGTTCCTTCACAACTCCCTTGGTATGGAACAAATTGTGCCTCTGATTTTGCTCAGCTTGTGTGACCTGCACACTCAAAACACGTTGAGCAACTAAACATTCATACCTGTCAGCGTCTTCAGGAGCCATGTATTGCGTCTCATGATCAGAATCATCTCCACCATGTTCTTCACGTGTAATAAGAGCCAAAGTCTCCTCATCATAGTCACTAGCGGACTCATATCCACCATCCGCGGTAGCAATCATCACACGCGGAGATTTGCATTCCCTCGCATAATGACCTCCTCCCTTACAACGACGACAAATAATATCACTTGTGTGCCCTGTTGATGCCATGGAAGAAGAAGAACACTGTGCAGGCCCCGCAGGTGCGCTCTTGGCAGATAATGGTGGTTGTTCCTGTTTTCTTGTATCACGGCTGTAGGAGGCACCTGATTGAGGTGCTGGTGCAGTTGAAGTAGAAGATGCACGCGGCGTCCATGAGGAAGGTCGGCCCGTAGAAAAGTTAGTTCGCGCCAATGCTTGTCGATCCTGCACTTCACGTTCAGCTTTACAAGCAAGATGGAATAAACGAGTGATATTAGTATACTCCTTATAGTCTAGAATGGTCTGAATCTCTCTATTTAATCCACCCAGAAAACGTGCAAGCATAGCTTCATTCTCCTCAACAATACCACATCGAATCATGCCAGTTTGTAATTCCTGATAATATTCTTCTATAGAATTTTTTCCTTGTCTTAAACGCTGCAATTTTTGAAGCAATTCACGTTGATAATATGGTGGAACCCAACGCGTACGCATAGCAGTTTTCAAAGCAGCCCAAGTAGTTGGAATAGGATATAATCTACAATGTTCAGACCACCATACACATGCAAAACTAGTGAAAGCACAAACAGCAGCAGCAACTCGTCTCTCCTCAGGATATTGTAAAC
>NW_021313398.1:0-1156 GCF_002162155.2 Triticum dicoccoides | reverse complement strand
GTATCATGTCTATCGAGAGGGGACAAATACCGGCAACACAGAAGGGAACACAATCAATGCAATGCACAATATGATGCATGATCATGACATGGCAAAATGAATGTGTTTTGAGCTAATGCAACTAGCAATAGATTAAATGAAGTTGGTTTGAATACAAGATTCAAATTTAAACTCCATATGTGATTATTCAAATGCCATTTAATTGATTTGTGCTAAACAGCAGCTATAAGTTGTTCTAACATGCATGAAAATGGTACAGATGGATTCCTTGAATTTTTCTGATAATTTTTCATATATAAATTATTTAATTTGGAGTTACGGTTAATTTTCTATGAATTATTGAAGTTTATACAATTTTCTGGAATTTCCTGATTATTAATAAATCCAGTAATTGAATTAATGCGCCAGCCTGACGTCATAGTGACGTCAGCAGGTCAACGGGCTGGTCCGGGTCAAATCTGACGTGTGGGACCCACACGTCAGTGACAGGGGGTTAACAGGGGTTTATTTAGTTTAATTAAAAGGTTAGGGGGGGTCGGGCCCACTGGTCAGCGTCAGGGGGGGTTTATTTTAGTTTAATTAAGGATTAAGACACTAGGGCCCACATGTCAGTGTCAGCAGGGGGTAATTAAATTAAAATAAACTAACTAATTAACAGGGGGGCTGGCCCCACCTGTCATCGACCCAGGGGGGGTCAAACCCCTGGTCAGCAGGGCCTAACCTGCCGGCGGCTCGTCGCCGGTGGCAACAGGCGCGGCGGAGGGCGCGGGCTCGCTCCTCCGGCGTCCAAATGGACGGAGGAGAGCGGCTACGGGGAGCTGGAGCTCACCCGCGCCCATTTCAGCAAGCAGCAGCAGCTAGGGCGGCCGGAGACGATGGCCTCGAGCTCGGCAGCGGTGGCCGGAGCTCGGGCGTGCTCGGTTTCGGCGTTACACGGCACGGCGGGCGCGGCCGATGGGCTCTACGGGATGCTGGGGTCACCAGGAACACCCGGAGGCAACGAACGCAGGCGGAGAAGCTCGGGAGCACGGAGCTCACCGGCCATGGCGGACGGCGGCTTCGGTGCTCGTGGGGCGGCGGCTATAGGGCGCAATCGAAGGGGGAAAGAGGGAGGGGAGGCGTAGGAGCTCACAGCGGTGCCGTAGGGATGGTTAGC
>NW_021313397.1:0-3274 GCF_002162155.2 Triticum dicoccoides | reverse complement strand
CATTGGCTTCCTTGTCTTTCATCAACTGTGTGGTGAAAATAGTTGTGTGCACCATAATGATGCAGAGGTTAACGGTCTTGACCTTCCTTTCGAGAAAACAACTATAGTGAAAATAATTGTGTGCATCACAATTAGGGATGCAGAGTGGTGATGACGGCGGCGCACCTTCGGCTCGCTTCAGTGCTTGTAGTTGTCGCTAGATGATCTATGGATCTGGAAGGTATTTTTAATATTTCTGCTGTTCGTTGTACTGCCATTATTGCAGATGAATAGATCAACAGTTTTCTCGCAAAAAAAGGATTTACGCTAAAGTTAAAACATGTCAGGCTATTTATAATCCTTATGTTCAGATTTAGCTTAGTTTGAACTAATCTCGTGTTCATGCGTGATGCCCGCTCGCATCCGTAATCACAATGATGCAGTGGCCAATGGTCATGACCTTCCTTTCAAGAAAACAACGGTAGTGAAAATAGATGTATTCAAAATTGACGCACAAGCTGAGGGTCTAAACCTCCGTTTCAAGAAAACAACTTTAGCGTAAACAATTGTGTGCATCACATTGATGTAAAGGCCGGGGGTCTTGACCTCCTGTCGTGAAAAGAAAAGAAATGTCTCAGAAAAATATACAATAAAAAACTTCTTTTTATACAAATTCATGACCTAGACACGCAGTTATAAACTGGAAGGGAGTTAGTCCCTCAGTTAGAGCCAGTCCAGTAAGCTCTAAATACGAAGTCAGCTTCAATCAATTAACTGAGTTCTGAATGAAAGCTACATTCGATCCTCCAACTTGCGTACTGTTGCTAGGAAACTAGTTAGGAGTTAGGACGCATCATTTTTCTTCTTTGCCATTAAGGTGAGTTGAAGTGATGAGGTTGACTCGGTGTAGAAAATATTGTACATGTTGGGAGCAAATATAATGAGTTTTTTTTAGAAAAGAAGGATGTACCCCGGCCTCTACATCTGGACGATGCATGCAGTCATATTATTAATTATTCACAAAGACCATACAAGGTGATACATCAATATGCCTGAAGTTACCATCTTGGCAACGCTGTTGCTACTCCTATCCCCTTAATGAAAGTGTGCTGAATGTCCGGGCCTAATACCAAACAGACATGGCACCAAAGCCTAACATCTAAAGCCGAGTGTCCCATCCAAGCCACTAGCTGGATTGAGTCCCACACAGGTCTGGCACACTCCCAGTGAGCACCGCATGCTACAAGGGCCGTCACCTCCATCTTCCCTTGGTCCATCCTCAGAGTAAAATTGATGCACCGACCTTGCCAGGCCTCTCTGCCATCAACGCCACCATGACGCCAGACAGCTTCCTCCTCCTGCGCGAGTCCATCTCCAATACGCGCCCATTGCCGAACCTTCGCGACGCCATGCCGTCGGGATCCACCGTCAACCTTGCGGTAGATGTAACACCGCTCCTCCTTTTGTTCCCTCCAGCCAGCACGTGCTCCAAAACGATGCCCCCAGGAGGGACAACAACATCGAAAGTGCCATCATTGTCCGATCCGGTAGACCCAGATCTAGGGTTTTCCCTGGAGCATCACGAGTGGGGCACCATGACCTACAACAATGATGCCTCAAGAAGGGAACGACGTTATAGACGCGGCCATCGTCCGCCATGACCGTAGTTGGCGTGATTTTCACTGGAAATCACCCCCCCTCCCCCGATCTCGCAGCTGACTGAAACCGAACGAAGTTTCGCTGTGAAGACCAAAGCCACCGTCAGCACGCTGGCAGGGAGCTCCAGCCGCCCCTCACCAGTCCTCCACGCGCCACCGGTTGCCACACCGGGGCGGATTTGGACGGGACGCCAGATCCGCGGCTTCCGTCGCCCATCTCCAGGCATAGACTCCACCGAGGGGAAGAGCACCATGCCGGCCATGGATCGAGCCGCCGCCCTACCTGCTGCTCCCGGATCCAACACTGGAGTCGCCCCTATCGCCTCCGGGTGATCCCGCAGCCCCCGCCGTGTCCGGCTCTCCACGCGCAGAACGAGGCACCGCAGCACCACCGCCGGACCTGCCCGCGCGCCGCCACGCCCCGGATGAACGCGACACCGCCGCCCGAGGACGCTCGCCCGTGCCGAGCCCCCGCGCAAGGAGATGGGCCGCCGCTAGCACCTACGGGCTTTGCCCGGTGGCGCGGACCGGCGGCGGCGAGAAGAGAAGAGGGGCGGGGGGACCTGAGGCGCCGGCGGCTGGGGTTGCCCCCTCGGTCGCTTGCGGGGGGAGCGACGCGAGAGGGTACGCGACTTTTTTCCCCTCCTCAAATATAATGAGGTGACTCCTCACCACCATTACCATAAGCCCTGGAGCTATATATTCGTTGTCAGCAGGGTAGAGGAAGAAGAGAAGAAGCAGAGCAGCAGCAACATCGATCGGAGGAAGCTGCAGCACAGAGCAAACAACGAAAAGCGAAGTCTTCAATAGCAACGCACTGGTACCTTGGTAGTAGCTAGCACGAGCAGTAGCGGTGAGCTTGCTATTCAAAAAATCTCACTTATTAGTGAAGTGTTCGCAAGGTAGTCATTTCTTAATATAAGTCTATCATGTTCTCTCACATGGACAGGATTTAGATCTCACCATCCCTCTATGGAATTCTTCCTTGTCAGCTTAAGAAGTCATCCGTCATCCTAGTCTGGAAGAAATCATTCCAAGCTTGGGCCTCCGCCTCGGCAGGTAATCACAAAAAATTCCTTGAGCCAGAAACTTCTTTAGATCTAATTTATCCTGGTTGACTACGCTCTGTCACCTTTGGGAGGTGGTTTCTGTGTTTCTTTTGCTAATCAAACATGCAACCAGACGAAGTAGTAGGCCTATGATTTGACAACTCATATATTATGTCAAGCAAACAACTTTTCCTGTGGCAAAAACAGAAGGGTCGCAAAAAATGTGCTTGCTCTTGTTTCAGGCCTACCGTGGCACGTAATTGCAAATGGAACGCCAATCTACTATCACACCATGGGACCTGGAGTGCATGCTATATGACGAAATGGCGAAGCCCAAGGCCCTGCCACTGTCACTTCTGAAAGAAATCACAAATGGTTTCTCTCCTGAGAAGCAAATTGGCTACGGTGGGTTTGCAGTGGTTTACAAGGTACAATAACTCTGAGCTGCCCCAATCTTCATCAAACTTTATTTGAAAACGCTTGCTGAAAAGGCATCTTCTCGATTTAGGGAATTCTTGAGAATAGGACCATCGCGGTGAAAAGGATGTCCAATACATACAAGTATGAGAAGGAGTTCCTCCGAGAAGT
>NW_021313396.1:0-1182 GCF_002162155.2 Triticum dicoccoides | reverse complement strand
TCTCTTGATGCGGGAGATTCCCGGATCTACCTTCTGTGCTTTGATAATTTGATCCGTAAGGGTAGGTTTTGCCACCAAGGTGGAAAGAGAACCTTGAGGTATAATGTGAAGGTTAAGCTTCCGAAATTCCTCATGGAGAAGCGGTTGACTTTGTTGTAACATCAGGTTGTTACAATAAGATTTACGACTTAGCGCATCAGCCATGACGTTGGCTTTCCCTGGGGTGTAGGTTATTCCTAAGTCGAAGTCTGTGATCAATTCAACCCAACGTCTCTGCCTGAGATTCAAATCCGGTTGGGTGAAAATGTACTTCAGGCTTTGGTGATCAGTGAATATTTCGCAACGATTACCGAGGAGGTAATGTCGCCAGGTCTTAAGTGCATAGACTACGGCTGCAAGCTCTAGATCATGAGTAGGATAATTCTCCTCATGTGGGTGCAATTGCCGCGAAGCGTAAGCAATTACGTGTCGATCTTGCATAAGAATGCAACCTAGTCCTTGTCGCGAGGCGTCGCAGTAGATAACAAAGTCCTTGGAGAAGTCTGGCGGTACCAGTACGGGAGCAGAGGTCAGGCGTCTTTTCAGTTCCTGAAAGCTGTGCTCACATTGTGGAGTCCATTCGAACTTCTTATCTTTCTTGAGGAGTTCGGTTAGAGGTTTAGCAACTTTGGAAAAGTTCTCGACAAAGCGACGGCAATAGCTCGCTAAGCCTAGAAAACTCCGAACTTGGTTGACCGATTCGGGTGGAGTCCAATTAAGGACGGCTTGAACTCGCTCAGGGTTAACAGCAATACCTTTACCAGATATTACATGACCCAGATAGGTCACTTCTGACAACCAGAATTCACATTTTGAAAATTTGGCATAAAGGCGATGCTCTCGAAGTTTCTTCAACACTAGCCTTAAATGTTCGGCATGTTCTTCCTCGTTCTTGGAGTAGATGAGTATATCATCGAGATAAACTACGACGAATTTATCCAAATACTCCATGAAGATTGAGTTCATTAACCGAGAAAAGGTGGCTGGAGCGTTGGTTAATCCGAAGGACATGACGGTGTACTCGTATTGGCCATAACGAGTAACAAAGGCCGTTTTAGGAATGTCCCCGTTTCTGATTTTGATTTGATGGTAGCCCAACCTCAAATCCATCTTGGAGAAGACTGAGGATCCAGTGAGCTGATC
>NW_021313395.1:0-1337 GCF_002162155.2 Triticum dicoccoides | reverse complement strand
TGAGTAATAGTGCACGAAACGGACAAGAATCAGCCAAATATGTGAGTGTTGATGACCGACATGTAAACGCACCCCGGGGTTCGTCAATCGTGGAAATGACTCCGGGACCCCAAAACAGAGTAATAGTCCAAGAAACGGCCCAGAATCGGCCAAAACTGTGATTGTTGATGACGGACACGTAAGCACACCTTGGGGTTCAGCAACTATGGAAATTGCTTCAGGACCCCAAAAAGATAAATAATAGTCCATGAAACGGGTCAGAATTGGACAAAACTTTGAGTGTTGACGACGAACACATGAACGCACCCTGGGGTTCATCAATCGTGGAAATCGCTCTGGGTCCCTAAAACGCTGAGTAATAGTGCACGAAACCACGAGTAATAGTCCATGAAACGAGAATCACTTTGGGACCCCAAAACGGTGAGTAATAGTCCATGAAACGGGCCATAAACTGCCGAAACCGCGAGTGTTGATGATCGACACGTAAGCGCACCTTGGAGTTCGATAACCATGGAAATCACTCCGGGACCCCGAAATGGTGAGTAATAGTGCATGAAGCGGGCCAGAATCGGCCAAAACTGCGAGTGTTGATGATCAATGCGTAAGCACACCTTGGGGTTCAACAACTATGGAAATTGCTTCGGGACCCCAAAACGGTGAGTAATAGTCCACGAAATGGGTCAGAATTGGACAAAACTGTGAGTGTTGACGACGGACACATAAACGCACCCCGGGGTTCATCAATCGTGGAAATCGCTCTTGGTCCCCAAAACACTGAGTAATAGTGCATGAAACCGCGAGTAATAATCCATGAAACGAGAATCGCTTTGGGACCCCAAAACGACGAGTAATAGTCCATGAAACGGGCCATAAACGGCTGAAACCGCGAGTGTTGATGATCGACACGTAAGTGCACCTTGGAGTTTGATAACCACAAAAATCACTCCGGGACCCCGTAATGGTGAGTAATAGTGCATGAAACTAGCCAGAATCGGCCAAAACTGCGAGTGTTGATGAGCAACACGTAAGCACACCTTGGGGTTCAACAACTATGGAAATCACTTCGGGACCCGAAAACGATGAGTAATATTCCACGAAATGGGTCGGAATTGGACAAAACTGTGAGAGTTGACGACGGACACATAAACGTGCCCCGGGGTTCAGCAATCGTGGAAATCGCTCTGGGTCCCCAAAATGCTGAGTAATAGTGCACGAAACGGACAAGAATCAGCCAAATATGTGAGTGTTGATGACCGACATGTAAACGCACCCCGGGGTTCGTCAATCGTGGAAATGACTCCGGGACCCCAAAACAGAGTAATAGTCCAAGAAACGGC
>NW_021313394.1:0-1060 GCF_002162155.2 Triticum dicoccoides | reverse complement strand
AACCCCGGGGTGCGTTTACGTGTCAGACATCAACACTCGTGGTTTTTGACGATTCTGGCCCGTTTCATGGACTATTACTCACCGTTTTGCGGTCACGAGGCGATTTCCACAGTTGTTGAACCCTAAGGTGCACTTACCTGTCGGTCATCAACACTCATTGTTTTGGCCAATTCTGGCCCGTTTCGTGGACTAATACTGACTGTTTTGGGGTCCCGCAATGATTTCCATGATTAACAAACCCCGTGGTGCGTTTACGTGTCGGTCATCAACACTCGTGGTTTTTGTCGATTCTCGCCTATTTCATGGACTATTACTCACCGTTTTGCGGTCACGAAGCGATTTCCACAGTTGTTGAACCCTAAGGTGCACTTACGTGTCGGTCATCAACACTCATTGTTTTGGCCAATTCAGGCCCGTTTCGTGGACTAATACTGACTGTTTTGGGGTCCCTCAGTGATTTCCACGATTAACAAACCCCGTGGTGCATTTACGTGTCGGTCATCAACACTCGTGGTTTTTGTCGATTCTGGCCCGTTTCATGGACTATTACTCACCTTTCTGGGGTCCCAAAGCGATTTCCATGGTTGTCGAAGCACAAGGCGCGCTTACGTGTCGGTCATCAACAATCACGGTTTTGGCCGATGCTGGCCCGTCTCTTGGACTATTACACAGTTTTGGGGTCACGTAGTGATTTCCACGATGGACGAACAACTGTGTGTTTATGTGTCTGTCATCAACATTTGCAGTTTCGGCCGAGTTTGGCCCGTTTCATGGACTATTATTCACTGATTTCGGGTCCCTGAGCGATTTCCATGATTGACGAACCCCGGGGTGCGTTTATGTATCGTTGATCAATAACCCTAGGTTTTACCGATTCAGGGCTCTTTCACGGACTATTACTCACCGTTTTGGAGTCCCAAAGCAATTTCCATGGTTGTCGAACCCCAAGATGTGCTTACGTGTTGGTCGTCAAGACTCGCAGATTGGGCCGATTCTTGCTCGTTTCTTGGACTATTATCAGTTTCGGGATCCCGAAGTGATTTCCACAATTGACGAACAC
>NW_021313393.1:0-1234 GCF_002162155.2 Triticum dicoccoides | reverse complement strand
CAACACTCGCAGTTTTGGCCGATTCTTGTCCGTTTCATGGACTATTACTCACCGTTTTGGGGTCCCAAAGTGATTCTCGTTTCATGGACTATTACTCGAGTTTCGTGCACTATTACTCAGCGTTTTACGGACCCAGAGCGATTTCCACGATTTTGATGAACCTCGGGGTGCGTTTATGTGTCCGTCGTCAACACTCAAAGTTTTGTCCAATTCTGACACGTTTCATGGACTATTATTTATCTTTTTGGGGTCCTGAAGCGATTTCCATAGTTGTTGAACCCCAAGGTGTGCTTACGTGTCCGTCATCAACAATCACAGTTTTGGCCGATTCTGGGCCGTTTCTTGGACTATTACTCTGTTTTGGGGTCCCGGAGTCATTTCCACGATTGACGAACCCCGGGGTGCGTTTACATGTCGGTCATCAACACTCACATATTTGGATGATTCTTGTCCGTTTTGTGCACTATTACTCAGCATTTTGGGGACCTAGAGCGATTTCCACGATTGCTGAACCCCGGGGCACGTTTATGTGTCTGTCGTCAACTCTCACAGTTTTGTCCAATTCCGACCCATTTCGTGGACTATTACTCATCGTTTTCGCGTCCCGAAGTGATTTCCATAGTTGTTGAACCCCAAGGTGTGCTTACGTGTTGGTCATCAACACTCGCAGTTTTGGCCGATTCTGGCCAGTTTCATGCACTATTACTCACCGTTACGGGGTCCCGGAGTGATTTTCGTGGTTATTAAACTCCAAGGTGCGCTTACGTGTCGATCATCAACACTCGCGGTTTCAGCCGTTTATGGCCCGTTTCATGGACTATTACTCGTCGTTTTGGGGTCCCAAAGCGATTCTCGTTTCATGGATTATTACTCGCGGTTTCATGCACTATTACTCAGCGTTTTGGGGACCTAGAGCGATTTCCACGATTGATGAACCCCGGGGTGCGTTTATGTGTCTGTCGTCAACACTCACAGTTTTGTCCAATTCTGACCCGTTTCGTGGACTATTATTCACCGTTTTGGGGTCCCGAAGCGATTTCCATAGTTGTTGAACCCCAAGGTGTGCTTACGTATCGGTCATCAACAATCACAGTTTTGGCCGATTCTGGCATGTTTCTTTGACTATTACTCTGTATTGGGGTCCCGGAGTCATTTCCACAATTGACGAACCTCGGGGTGCGTTTACGTGTTGGTCTTCACCTCTCACAGTTTTGTCCAATTCTGACCCGTTTCG
>NW_021313392.1:0-1175 GCF_002162155.2 Triticum dicoccoides | reverse complement strand
TACCGCACTCGTGCAAAATAATAAAACACGGTAAATATATTACTTACACGTGCGTTTTGTTTTGCAAGCGGCGCGAAAAAAATTAAAAAGGGAATGCAACACGAGGACTTCCCAGGAGGTCACCCATCCTAGTACTACTCTCGCCCAAGCACGCTTAACTTCGGAGTTCTGATGGGATCCGGTGCTTTAGTGCTGGTATGATCGCATCCGACATGTTACCCCGGTCTTCGTCCCTTATCCTTGCCCCTCCCAGCTCCACTACAAAGACGATTGTACGTTGCTTTGGCCGCTCCCTCTCAACTACGGAGACGAGTTTAACGCGGTTTCCACCCCTCCCTCTCAACCGCACCAGTGCACGCTTGCCGCGCCACAACGCCGACGCTGGACCCGTGAATCGTGAGCACCAAGCTATGACTTACCGCACTCGTGCAAAATAATAAAACACGGTAAATATATTACTTACACGTGCGTTTTGTTTTGCAAGCGGCGCGAAAAAAATTAAAAAGGGAATGCAACACGAGGACTTCCCAGGAGGTCACCCATCCTAGTACTACTCTCGCCCAAGCACGCTTAACTTCGGAGTTCTGATGGGATCCGGTGCTTGAGTGCTGGTATGATCGCATCCGACATGTGACCCCGGTCTTCGTCCCTTATTCTTGGCCCTCCCAGCTCCACTACAAAGACGATTGTACGTTGCTTTGGCCGCTCCCTCTCAACTACGGAGACGAGTTTAACGCGGTTTACACCCCTCCCTCTCAACCGCACCAGTGCACGCTTGCCGCGCCACAACGCCGACGCTGGACCCGTGAATCGTGAGCACCCAGCTATGACTTACCGCACTCGTGCAAAATAATAAAACACGGTAAATATATTACTTACACGTGCGTTTTGTTTTGCAAGCGGCGCGAAAAAAATTAAAAAGGGAATGCAACACGAGGACTTCCCAGGAGGTCACCCATCCTAGTACTACTCTCGCCCAAGCACGCTTAACTTTGGAGTTCTGATGGGATCCGGTGCTTTAGTGCTGGTATGATCGCATCCGACATGTTACCCCGGTCTTCGTCCCTTATCCTTGCCCCTCCCAGCTCCACTACAAAGACGATTGTACATTGCTTTGGCCGCTCCCTCTCAACTACGGAGACGAGTTTAACGCGGTTTCCACCCCTCCCTCTCAA
>NW_021313391.1:0-977 GCF_002162155.2 Triticum dicoccoides | reverse complement strand
CGTGAGGGGGGGCACACCCGGACACGCGTGCCGGGCGTTTGCAACCACCACAACACTTCCAAACACATGAGAGGCTGCCTACGCAAGATTTTGCGGCATGCTAGCCCCGGGAGGCCGCCGGCCACAGCCGTAGACGCGCGAAGGGCAATCCGCGTAGAGGGGATTTTTCGGATACTTCTCCATCACCAAAATTTATGAAAAAATATTATCGTTCCTATAGCACATGTGCGCACGTCGTGCAAAAAAACTCATGATTTTATCGCGCTCCGAGTATTGAATAATATTCACGCCGCATCGTTACCGCAGAATGGCTACTACCGTGTCATCGCCGTCCGTTAGGGGGGGCCACGACCGGAGACGTGTGCCGCCTCTTCGGACATGCCACCACACCACCCCGCATGTATGAGGGCCCGGTGCGACGCTCCGGTGGCATTGCTACCCCCAGGGCCCCCGTCCCGCCTAGCCCTGTAGCGTTTGACCTCGGGATCTAGCCCTTTGACTTTGCACGAACGGGCTTTGACCAGCAGACCTCCCCATCCGGTTGTGTTAGGTCAGCCCATAGGAACACTTTGGAGCAACATCCGGGCCAGACCCACAACAAGATCCCCTCCGTGTAGACCCGACGCGTCCGTTTCCCCCCTCCAAGTGCCGGCGGCGGCGCCGTCCTTGAGGGGAGGCACACCCCAGACACCAAAAATTATGAAAAAAATATTATCGTTCCTATAGCACATGTGCCCACGTTGTGCCAAAAAAAACTCATGATTTTATCGCGCTCCGAGTATTTAATAATATTCACGCCGCATCGTTACCACAGAATGGCTACTACCGTGTCATCGCCGTCCGTGAGGGGGGCCACGCCCCGGAGACATGTGCCGCCTCTTCGGACATGCCACCACACCACCCCAGATGTATGAGGGCCCGGTGCGATGCTCCGGTGGCATTGCTACCCTTCCAGGGCCCCCGTCATGCCTAACCCT
>NW_021313390.1:0-956 GCF_002162155.2 Triticum dicoccoides | reverse complement strand
GGGGGTGGGCTGTGATGCGGTAGGCACGTGGCACGGTGTACCGGGCGCCCGTTTGGTGTCTCGGGAACCCTGTTCACATCGTTTGGGGCTGTGAGCGAAACTCCGGCCGGATCTCCTCATGGATGGAACCCGAATAGGCGATAAACCTGGACTAGAGACTTAGGTGATTAGGTAGGTCGTGGCCGACACCCACGTTGGGCTTCCGCTTGAAGGTTGCCGAGTACATGTCGTGTAAACGGCGGTAAGTGGTGAGAGCGTGTGTGAAGAAGTACACCCCTGCAGGGTTAACCTAATCTATTCGAATAGCCGTGTCCGCGGAAAAGGACTTCTGGGTTGCCTATATCAGTTCATAGACAAGTGAAAGTGGATACTCTAAAATACGCAAGATAAGCGTGAGTGCTATGGATGGCGTTCTCGTAGGGAGACGGGAGCGGATCCATAGTGGTGTATTGATATGGTGAATATGTGGACTCGTGTGCGCCACCTCAAAAAAGTTACTCGCAGTCGTAGTTCAGGATAGCCATCGAGTCAAAGCTGGCTTGCTGCAGTTAAACCCCACCATCCCTTTGTTGATAATGATGCATATGTAGATAGTTCTGATGTAAGTCTTGCTGGGTACATTTGTACTCACGTTTGCCTATTTTATGTTTTTGCAGAGAGACTTCAGTCTCACTAGTATTTCCGCATGGTCTTCGACGTTTAGCTTGTTACCTCAGCTACGATCTTGTGCCTCGGCAGGATTTGGTAGATAGTCAGGCTTCTCAGCCTTTTTCATTTATAGATGTCTGTACTCAGACATGATAGCTTCCGCTTGTGCTTGATTTGTATGCTCTGAATGTTGGGTCATGAGACCCATGTTTGTAATATCTCGCTCCTCGGAGCCTATTGAATAGATTACTTGAGTCATAGAGTCATGTTGTGATGCCATGTTGTATTTGCACATATCGAGCATATTG
>NW_021313389.1:0-1664 GCF_002162155.2 Triticum dicoccoides | reverse complement strand
AGGTCATGCAAAGGATAAAGGGGTTCAGCTACCGCAGCAAGTAACAGATGAATCGTTGTTGTCCTAATGCAGTAAAAGAGAGCAGGAGCGAGAGAGTAGGATTGTATCGGAATGAACAAGGGGGTTTTGCTTGCCTGGCACTTCTGAAGATAATATAGTTCTTCATCGGTGTCATCGATCTCGTCGTCGGAGTCACGTCTATCGAGAGGGGACAAACACCGGCAAACAAGAAAGAACACAATCAATGCAATGCACAATATGATGCATGCTATGACATGGCAATATGAATGTGTTTTGGGCTAATGCACCTAGCTATGATTTAAATGAAGTTGGTTTGAATACATGATTCAAACTCCAACTCCATATATGATTATTTAAATGCCCTTTATTTGTTTTGTCCAAAACAGAGGACAAACATTGTTCAAACATGCATGAAAATGGTACAAATGGATTCCTTGATTTTTTCTGATAATTTTTCATATATAATTTATTTAATTTGGAGTTACGGTTGAATTTCTATGAATTTTAGAAGTTTATACAATTTTCTGGAATTTCCTGAATTTATTTTAAATCCAGAAAATGATTTATGGCGTCAGCACCACGTCACTGTGACGTCAGCAGAGTCAACTGGGCGCCCCAGGTCAAACCTGACCAGCGGGGTCCACTGGTCAGTGACACAACTAATTAACCAAGTTAATTAGCCTTAAGTTAATTCTAACTAAACTGTTTGTGGGGCCGGGGCCCACTGGTCAGCGACTAATCAGCTAACTAACCTAGGTTAATTAGTGTTAAACTAATACTAACTAAAATGTCAGGGGGTGGCCCACACGTCAGTGACACACGGGGAAGGTCAAACCTGGGTCAAGTCGCCGGAGTTGACCCGCGGCTCGTCGCCGGCGGAGCCAGAGACGGCGGAGGGGTGCGGTTTCCCTCCTCCGGCGACCAAATGGCCGGCGGAGGGCGTCTACGTGACGCAGGCACTCGTCCGCGTCGAGTAGTGGCAGCGGCTGGGCCTAAGATGGCCGGAGTCGTCACCGGCATCGACCATGGCGGTTGCCGGAGCTCGGGCGAGCTCGGGGTCGACGCTACGGTGGCCGGGGAGGCTCGTACGAGGCACCTACGTGCTCTAGGCATCGCGGGGAGGAAGCTGAGCACGACGGCCAAGCCACTAGGTGGCCGGAGGCACGTCGGCGGCGATCACAGGCGGCGGCGGGTTTCGGTCATCAAGGGGGCGACGGCTACGACAATCAAACAAAGAGGGGAAGAGGGGGAAACGGTGGCGGAGCTCACAGCGGTGCCGTAGGGATGGTTAGCCGGCTCGGGGACGTCCTGCTTGCGGCGGATCGACGACGATGGTGGCCGGAGCCCGAGGTGGAAGACGACGGTGATGGCGACGTTGCTGGTCTCCCGGGGTCGCGTGCGTCGTGTGTGTAGCTCCACGGGGTCGGGACGGAGCTCAGGGATGCGGAGAGGGAGCGAGGGGGTGGCTGTGGCCGTGGGGAAGCTCGTCGGCGGCAACGGCTGCGTTCGTGCGAGTGAGAGAGAGGAAGCAGAGGAAAGAAACGAGGGAGAGGGAGAGAGCGAGGTGGTCCAGGGGGTCGGGGCGGCGCCGAGGAGATGACGCGCGGCGTCGCGGTGGCCATGCGACGCAGGCAGGCAGCCTG
>NW_021313388.1:0-1158 GCF_002162155.2 Triticum dicoccoides | reverse complement strand
GTTATATACGCGAATCCCTTAGTCCTTGTGCTGTTCCTATTATTCTAGTGCCGAAAAAGGATGGTACATCACGTATGTGTGTTGATTGTAGAGGCATTAATAATATTACTATTCGTTATCGTCATCCTATTCCTAGGCTAGATGATATGCTTGATGAATTGAGTGGCTCTACAATATTCTCCAAAGTTGATTTGCGTAGTGGATACCATCAAATTCGTATGAAATTGGGGGATGAATGGAAAACAGCATTTAAAACTAAGTTTGGATTATATGAGTGGTTAGTCATGCCTTTTGGGTTAACTAATGCGCCTAGTACTTTCATGAGACTAATGAACGAAGTTTTACGTGCTTTCATTGGACGATTTGTGGTAGTCTATTTTGATGATATACTGATTTATAGCAGATCTTTGGAAGAACATTTGGAACATTTACGTGCTGTTTTTATTGCTCTACGTGATGCAAGTTTGTTTGGTAACCTTGGGAAGTGCACCTTTTGCACCGACCGAGTATCTTTTCTTGGCTATGTCGTTACTCCACAGGGAATTGAAGTTGATAAAGCCAAGATTGAAGCTATTGAGAGTTGGCCGCAGCCCAAAACGGTCACACAAGTGAGGAGTTTTCTTGGCCTCGCTGGATTCTATAGGCGTTTTGTGAGAGATTTCAGCACCATTGCTGCACCTCTCAACGAGCTTACAAAGAAAGATGTGCCTTTTCTTTGGGGTACCGCACAGGAAGAAGCCTTCTCGGTATTGAAAGATAAGTTGACACATGCTCCTTTACTCCAACTTCCTGATTTTAATAAGACTTTTGAGCTTGAATGTGATGCTAGTGGAATTGGATTAGGAGGTGTGTTATTACAAGATGGCAAACCTATTGCATACTTTTCTGAAAAATTGAGTGGGCCTAGTCTGAATTATTCTACTTATGATAAAGAATTATATGCTCTTGTTCGGACTTTAGAAACATGGCAACATTATTTATGGCCCAAAGAATTTGTTATACATTCTGATCATGAATCTTTGAAACATATTAAAAGTCAAGCTAAACTGAATCGTAGACATGCTAAATGGGTTGAATTCATTGAGACTTTCCCTTATGTCATTAAACACAAGAAGGGAAAAGAAAATGTTATTGCTGATGCATTGTCTCGCCGCTATA
>NW_021313387.1:0-941 GCF_002162155.2 Triticum dicoccoides | reverse complement strand
GGAGCGGCGCGCGCCGGATTGGACTGGAACGCCTGCTAGGCTAGGTCTGCTTCCGGCCGCCCACGCAACGTGCAGGTGTGCTCAGGGCGATGGGCCCAGACCCCTGCGCGCTTAGGTTTAGACCGGCGTGCTGGCCTCTCTGTTGTGCCTAGGTGGGGCTGCGACGTGTTGATCTTTCGCGGCCGGGCATGACCCAGGAAAGTGTGTCCGGCCAAATGGGATCAAGCGTGTTGGGTTATGTGGTGCACCCCTGCAGGGAAGTTAATCTATTCGAATAGCCGTGATCTTCGGTAACAGGACGACTTGGAGTTGTACCTTGACCTTATGACAACTAGAACCGGATACTTAATAAAACACACCCTTCCAAGTTCCACAGACAACCCGGTGATCGCTTTTCTACAGGGCGACGAGAGGAGGATCGCCGGGTAGGTTTATGCTATGCGATGCTACTGGAGATGCTACTTGGAGATGCTACTTGGATATGCTACTTGGAGGACTTCAATCTACTCTCTTCTACATGCTGCAAGACGGAGGCTGCCAGAAGCGTAGTCTTCGACAGGATTAGCTATCCCCCTTTTATTCTGGCATTCTGCAGTTCAGTCCACCGATATTGACCCTTTACACATATACCCATGCATATGTAGTGTAGCTCCTTGCTTGCGAGTACTTTGGATGAGTACTCACGGTTGCTTTTCTCCCTCTTTTCCCCCTTTCCCTTCTACCTGGTTGTCGCAACCAGATGCTGGAGCCCTGGAGCCAGACGACTACTACCCCGGAGGTGCCTACTACTGCGTGCAGCCCGCTGACGACGACCAGGAGTAGTTAGGAGGATCCCAGGCAGGAGGCATGCGCCTCTTTCGATCTGTATCCCAGTTTGTGCTAGCCTTCTTAAGGCAAACTTGTTTAACTTATGTCTGTACTCAGATATTGTTGCTTCCGCT
>NW_021313386.1:0-1194 GCF_002162155.2 Triticum dicoccoides | reverse complement strand
AGTATTTGGCACACCATGCAAGCGAATAATTTCACGAAAGAACAAATCAGCAACATTAACAGCATCATCGCTTTTATGACATGGTATAAAGTGTGCCATTTTCGAGAATCTATCCACGACAACAAATATGCTATCCCTCCCCTTCTTTGTTCGAGGTAAACCTAAAACAAAGTCCATAGATATATCCTCCCAAGGAACACCAGGTACAGGCAAAGGCATATATAAACCATGAGGATTGAGTCGTGACTTAGCTTTTTGACATGTAGTGCATCGAGCAATAAAATGCTCAACATCCCGTCTCATCTTTGGCCAAAAGAAATGTGTAGCAAGTACGTCCTCCGTCTTCTTCACGCCAAAGTGTCCCATTAATCCTCCTCCATGCGCCTCCTGCAACAACAAAAGACGAACGGAGCTAGATGGAATGCATAGCTTGTTAGCACGAAACACAAATCCATCGTTAACGACAAACTTGTTCCACATTCTTCCTTCTTTACAATTCTGCATTACATCTTTAAAATCAGCATCATGCACATATTGATCTTTGATGGTCTCCAAACCAAATATTTTGAAGTCAAGTTGTGAAAGCATAGTATAGCGACGAGACAATGCATCAGCAATAACATTTTCTTTTCCCTTCTTGTGTTTAATGACATAAGGGAAAGTCTCAATGAATTCAACCCATTTAGCATGTCAACGATTCAGTTTAGCTTGACTTTTAATATGTTTCAAAGATTCATGATCAGAATGTATAACAAATTCTTTGGGCCATAAATAATGTTGCCATGTTTCTAAAGTCCGAACAAGAGCATATAATTCTTTATCATAAGTAGAATAATTCAGACTAGGCCCACTCAATTTTTCAGAAAAGTATGCAACAGGTTTGCCATCTTGTAATAACACACCTCCTAATCCAATTCCACTAGCATCACATTCAAGCTCAAAAGTCTTATTAAAATCAGGAAGTTGGAGTAAAGGAGCATGTGTCAACTTATCTTTCAATACCGTGAAGGCTTCTTCCTGTGCGGTACCCCAAACAAAAGGTACATCCTTCTTTGTAAGCTCGTTGAGAGGTGCAGCAATGGTGCTGAAATCTCTCACAAAACGCCTATAGAATCCAGCGAGGCCAAGAAAACTCCTCACTTGTGTGACCGTTTTGGGCTGCGGCCAACTCTCAATAGCTTCAATCTTGGCTTT
>NW_021313385.1:0-1487 GCF_002162155.2 Triticum dicoccoides | reverse complement strand
CTTTGCCAGTGCCCGCTTATTCCGTAGTCCCTGTTTCGAGTTGCAAATATTAGCAACAGAACCAGTATCAAATACCCAGGTGCTACTGCGAGCTCTAGTAAGGTACACATCAATAACATGTATATCACATATACCTTTGTTCACCTTGCCATCCTTCTTATCCGCCAAATACTTGGGGCAGTTCCGCTTCCAGTGACCAGTCTGCTTGCAGTAGAAGCACTCAGTTTCAGGCTTAGGTCCAGACTTGGGTTTCTTCTCTTGAGCAGCAACTTGCTTGCCATTCTTCTTGAAGTTCCCCTTTTTCTTCCCTTTGCCCTTTTTCTTGAAACTAGTGGTCTTGTTAACCATCAACACTTGATGCTCCTTCTTGATTTCTACCTCCGCAGCTTTCAGCATTGCGAAGAGCTCGGGAATAGTCTTGTTCATCCCTTGCATATTATAGTTCATCACGAAGCTCTTGTAGCTTGGTGGCAGTGAGTGGAGAATTCTGTCAATAACGCAATCATCCGGAAGATTAACTCCCAATTGAATCAAGTGATTATTATACCCAGACATTTTGAGTATATGCTCACTGACAGAACTGTTCTCCTCCATCTTGCAGCTATAGAACTTATTGGAGACTTCATATCTCTCAATTCGGGCATTTTCTTGAAATATTAACTTCAACTCCTGGAACATCTCATATGCTCCATGACGTTCAAAATGTCGTTGAAGTCCCGATTCTAAGCCGTAAAGCATGGCACACCAAACTATCGAGTAGTCATCAGCTTTGCTCTGCCAGACGTTCATAACATCTGGTGTTGCTCCAGCAGCAGGCCTGGCACCCAGCGGTGCTTCCAGGACGTAATTTTTCTGTGCAGCAATGAGGATAATCCTCAAGTTACGGACCCAGTCCGTGTAATTGCTACCATCATCTTTCAACTTTGCTTTCTCAAGGAACGCATTAAAATTCAACGAAACAACAGCACGAGCCATCTATCTACAAGCAACATAAACAAGCAAGATACTATCAGGTACTAAGTTCATGATAAATTTAAGTTCAATTAATCATATTATTTAAGAACTCCCACTTAGATAGACATCCCTCTAATCCTCTAAGTGATTACGTGATCCAAATGAACTAAACCATGACCGATCATCACGTGAGATGGAGTAGTTTTCAATGGTGAACATCGTTATGTTGATCATATCTACTATATGATTCACGCTCGACCTTTCGGTCTCCGTGTTCCGAGGCCATATCTGCATATGCTAGGCTCGTCAAGTTTAACCTGAGTATTCTGCGTGTGCAAAACTGGCTTGCACCCGTTGTAGATGGACGTAGAGCTTATCACACCCGATCATCACGTGGTGTCTGGGCACGACGAACTTTGGCAACGGTGCATACTCAGGGAGAACACTTCTTGATAATTTAGTGAGAGATCATCTTATAATGCTACCGTCAATCAAAGCAAGATAAGATGCATAAAAAGATAAACATCACATGC
>NW_021313384.1:0-1175 GCF_002162155.2 Triticum dicoccoides | reverse complement strand
GATTTCCGGATAATACAGTTATAGCATGAATAAAAGACAATTATCATGAACAAGGAAATATAATAATAATACTTTTATTATTGCCTCTAGGGCATATTTCCAACAGTCTCCCACTTGCACTAGAGTCAATAATCTAGTTCACATCGCCATGTGATTAACACTCACAGGTCACATCGCCATGTGACTAATACCCAAGAGTTTACTAGAGTCAGTAGTCTAGTTCACATCACTATGTGATTAACACTCAATGAGTTTTATGTTTGATCATGTTGCTTGTGAGAGAGGTTTTAGTCAACAGGTCTGAACCTTTCAGATCCGTGTGTGCTTTACAAATCTCTATGTCATCTCCTAGATGCAGCTACCACGCTCTATT
Organism: Triticum dicoccoides; assembly: GCF_002162155.2. NCBI lineage: Eukaryota > Viridiplantae > Streptophyta > Magnoliopsida > Poales > Poaceae > Triticum > Triticum dicoccoides. The sequence continues at coordinate 802 of NW_021313384.1, read as the reverse complement.
TGGAGCTATTCCAAACAAATGTTCTACTTGGAGCTATTCTAAATTATTGCTCCATTATATGTATCCGGTCTCTCTACTCAGAGCTATCCGGATAGGTGTCAAGCTTGCATCGTCGTAACCTTTACGACGAACTCTTTTACCACCTCCATAATCGAGAAAATTTCTTAGTCCACTAGTTACTAAGGATAACTTTGACCGCTGTCCTGTGAGCCATTCTTGGATCACTCTTGTACCCCTTGACTGACTCATGGCAAGGCACACTTCAGGTGCGGTACACAGCATAGCATACTGAAGAGCCTACGTCTTAAGCATAGGGGACGACCTTCGTCCTTTCTCTCTATTCGGCCGTGGTCGAGCTTTAAGTCTTAACTTCGTACCTTACAACTCAGGCAAGAACTCCTTCTTTGACTGGTCCATCTTGAACACCTTCAAGATCATGTCAAGGTATGTGCTCATTTGAAAGTATTATTAAGCATTTTGATCTATCCTTATAGATCTTGATGCTCAATGTTCAAGTAGCTTAATCCAGGCTTTCCATTGAAAAACACTTTCAAAATAACCCTATATGCTTTCTAGAAATTCTACATCATCTCTGATCATCAATATGTCAACAACATATACTCATCAGAAATTCTATAGTGCTCCCACTCACTTCTTTGGAAATACAAGTTTCTTATAAACTTTGTATAAATCCAAAATCTTTGATCATCTCATCAAAGCGTACATTCCAACTCCGAGATGCTTACTCCAGTCCTTAAAAGGATCGCTGGAGCTAGCATACCTTTTAGCATCCTTAGGATCG
>NW_021313383.1:0-975 GCF_002162155.2 Triticum dicoccoides | reverse complement strand
GCCAACGTAGTCCTCAACTTCAACGCGTTCCTAGAGAAAACCAAGCTGAAAGACGATGGCAGCAACTATACGGACTGGGTCCGGAACCTGAGGATCATCCTCATAGCTGCCAAGAAAGATTATGTCCTACAAGCACCGCTTGGTGACGCACCCGTTCTCCCTGCAGAACAAGATGTTATGAACGCTTGGCAGGCACGTTTCGATGACTACTCCCTCGTTCAGTGCGGCATGCTTTACAGCCTAGAGCCGGGGCTCCAAAAGCGTTTTGAGAGACATGGAGCATATGAGATGTTCGAAGAGCTGAAAATGGTTTTCCAAGCTCATGCCCGGGTCGAGACATATGAAGTCTCCGACAAATTCTTCAGCTGTAAGATGGAGGAAAACAGTTCTGTCAGTGAGCACATACTCACTATGTCTGGGTTGCATAACCGCTTGACTCAGCTGGGAGTTAATCTCCCGGATGATGCGGTCATTGACAGAATCCTCCACTCGCTTCCACCAAGCTACAAGAGCTTTGTGATGAACTTCAATATGCAGGGGATGGAAAAGATCATTCCTGAAGTATTTGCTATGCTGAAATCAGCAGAGGTAGAAGTCAGGAAGGAACATCAAGTGTTGATGGTCAATAAAACCACTAAGTTCAAGAAAGGCAAGGGTAAAAAGAACTTCAAGAAGGACGGCAAGGAGGTTGCCGCGCCCGGCAAGCAAGCTGCCGGGAAGAAGCCAAAGAATGGACCCAAGCCCGAGACTGAGTGTTTTTATTGCAAGGGAAGCGGTCACTGGAAGCGGAACTGCCCTAAGTACTTAGCGGATAAGAAGGCCGGCAAAACAAAAGGTATATGTGATATACATGTAATTGATGTGTACCTTACTAGTGCCCGTAGTAGCTCCTGGGTATTTGATACCGGTGCAGTTGCTCACATTTGTAACTCAAAGCAGGGGCTGCGGAATAAGCGGAAACTGGCAAAGGACGAG
>NW_021313382.1:0-1328 GCF_002162155.2 Triticum dicoccoides | reverse complement strand
GCGGCCACGCGCCCCGGCCACCTCCTCCCTGCCTGGCTGCCTCCTCCTCCCCTGGTTCCCTCCCGCGACGCCACGCAGCCCCCTCGGACCCCTCTCACTCTTCCTCGAGGCCCCGCCCCTCTGCTCTTTCTCTCTCGCCCGAACCCGAACACAGCCGTCGCCACCGACGCCGTTCGCCGCGGCCACCATCCCCCTCTCGCCTCCCCGACGCCTCCCAGAGCTCCGCAAGTCCTCCCTCGTCCTCCTCGTCGTCTCACGCGACCAGAAGAGCCCCGGAACGCCGCCCCGACGTTTTCCCCCTCGCCGGCCGCCGAGGATCTTCTCCGTCGAATTCGGCCACTCCGGCGCGCCCCCGAGCTCGCTGACCCTCCCTGCACGATCCCCGTGAGTCCCTGCTCCGTTTCCCCCTAACCCCAAGCTCGATTTCGAGCTCTAGCCGCCCCCTCTACCGGAGCCGAGACGCTCCGCCGCACGGGCTCGTCGCCGGTGAAGCTCCGGTGACCCTTTGGTCCCACGCCTGCGTCCGTTGCACTCGTTGCGTCCCGTAGAGTAAAACTAGCGCGACCACCGTCTTGTTTGCACACCGCAGCGCCGGTCCCGCGAACACCCGAGCTCCGGCAGCCGCAAAAGAGGTCGCCGCCGGCAGCTCCGGCCACCCCAGCCTCCGCCACCGCCACCGTTGGATGCGCCACTCCACCCTCTCCCCGTAGCTGCTCCCTGCGCGCCAAAAGAGCCCCTGTAGTGGGTTTCCGATGCGCACCACCGCGTCTGGCCTCGCCGGCGTCAAGCCGCCGGTGGGTCTGACCACGTTGACCACGGCGGGACACACCCCCCCCCTCTGGGTCGATGACAGGTGGGGCCAGCCCCCCCTGTTAATTAGTTTAGTTATTTTATTTTAACTACCCCCCCTCTGCTGACACTGACAGGTGGGCCCCCGCCATCAGGTGATTAGCTTAAGCTAATCACCACCTAATCTAACCCCAGAGCCACTGACATGTGGGCCCTAGTGCCCTAATCCTTAATTAAACTAAAATAAACCCCCCTGTTAACCTGTGTCACTGACCAGTGGGCCCCACTGGTCAGGTTTGACCCGGACCAGCCCCTGTTGACTATGCTGAGGTCAGCATGACCTAGTGCTGACGCAATAATTCCTTTCTGGAATTAAAATAAATCAAAAATGATTTATTAATTTCAGAAAATAGCTAAAACTTCAATAAATCATAGAAAATTAACCGTAACTCCAAATTAAATAATTTATATATGAAAAATTATCAGAAAAATTCAAGGAATCCATCTGTACCATTTTCATGCATGTTAGAACAACTTAT
>NW_021313381.1:0-2987 GCF_002162155.2 Triticum dicoccoides | reverse complement strand
TAACTACACGCATGCATGCCTTGTACTTGACCGGCACAAACACTAGCTTATCCATCTAATGCATGCATGCACTTAACTGCCACGACCTTGGCAGCGCACACCGCGCACCACAGCTGCCTAACTGCTCGGTCGTAGCTGCTGCTCGTTGCCAGCTTCACGCGGACGACTCAGCTATCACCAAGCTATTGCGTGGCTTACTCCTAACAAACGGTACCGACCAACGCACCAACGAAGGCCTAGATGCTGGCTATTCCACGCACCTTTGTCCTCCTCGCGGTAGCGCTTGCGGCTGCCGCCGGACCTGGGCGCGTTTTCATCATGGCCGACAACCTCTATCACCAGCTCCCTGTCGGAGAAGACCTTCACGTTGAAGACGGCCTCATAGCCGTCGTCCGTCTCCGGCTCCGCTACAGCTCCCATCGACATCAGTCGTCTTGCGTGCATGCTCGCTGGCTCGAACCTTGCAGGAGTGGCGTCAGAGGAGGAGGAGGAAGAAAAGGGGACGGATGGAGCCAGCTGGGAGCCTGAGAGTGCTCTGGGGATAGATAATGTGACGCTGGTGACGCTGGTGACTTACTTTGCTCATTCATAGCGAGCCGGACGGAACTGCATGCCGTCTACGTGCAACATCACCACCTCGATCCCTTGCTGTCCGTTATTGTGACTCGGATGTTCTTTTAACACCAGGCAGAAACATTCGTAAACACGTTCACACACTCTGAATGCATACACGTACACCCTATGTTTATAAGAATCTCCTAGAGGCTGAGCTGGCATATCATTTTGAGATTCACAAAGTCACAATAAGTGTCTCATAGTCGACAAGAAGGTTTTCTCCAACTGAACGCGCATCACAAAAATCCTGATATAAACTTAGAAATATACAAGAACAAAGACTTGAACCCTGGTGGGCCGGAGATACCTCTGTCCTTCTAACCATTCAATCACATGTTGATTTGTATGACGAACTCAGACTCTACAAGGTGGTTGATCACTCTTGCTAGATTTTCCTGGCAGAATTTTGTTTTCGCCACTTAACCTTTGCCAATTTTTATTATTTAAAAATTTGAAATTTTACTTTTGCCACTCTTAACTTTTGACAATACATCATAATTGTTATTTTTGCAAAAAAAAATGGCAAAATCATGAATTACTAAACAGTGAGCAGTACATACACTATTCATCTTTCCAAAATCTTATTTTGTCATTTTTGTGTAGCTCACATAGTTATTTATCGTGTCACATAAAGTGTGAACACCACAAAATGAAAATGAGAGATTAAACATAATTGAATCCGAGTTGAAATGTTGAACCTTATAAATGGAAGTCAGAGATGACACAAACCATGTACGAAAAGAAGTTATTATGTATGTGAACACCACTATCTTTAATACGAACTAAAATGTGAACACCACAAATTATCCCATATGTTATTTTTCCCTCTGGGGTCTATGCGTACACATCATGATCAGTCAGCGATGCAGCCAGAAAATTGAGTTAATGGGTTGTGCCATTAATTTATTGTGAAAATTTAGTGGGGCTTAATTAAGTATAATGTCCCATTTCACACTATCATGTAACAAGACTATAGGACCCAAAGACAACATAACAAATAGAAATAAAGTAGCACTCATGTTTTATACATTGAAGACAAAATATTACCACATTTGTGAAATAAAAAATCGCAAGGCACATCAGTTGGATGAAATTATAAATTTCCGTTGTTTACATATTGTGAGTAGAGTAGCACCAAAATAACTTCAGAGCTTCAGGTGTGGATTCTCCTCGAAAACACAGTAAAAAATGTGAAGTTAGTTTGACCAGTGTATAATTAATACCATCAATTATAAAAAGCATGTACAATCACTCACATTTCAGAGCGTCCCCTTTCAACTGTTCCCGCAACTCCCAACTTTCCCCGTTGTGATATGTGAAAAGACAGCAACACAAATAATAGATGGATCATCTTAATATTATTTCTCGGTATAATGGGCATCAAAACATGTTTCCGTTTTGAAAAATGTTCACAAATTCAAATATGTCCATGTTTTAATAAAAAAAGCTGATGTTTTCAAAAAATGTTTGTGAATTTTAAAAGATGTTCCTGTTTAAAATTTTGTTCGCGTTTTTCTGGAAGTGTACATAATTTACAAAAATAAGTTCAGAATTTAAAAAATTGTTCGTGTTTTCTACAATATTCAGAAACTTCACGCCTTAAAATCTCCTCGATTGAAAGCAAAAGTAGATTGAATAATTCATGGGCCTTCTCTGACATACGATAACGTAACACAACTCTTAAATGCCCTCGATTGATGAATGAAAAAATAGCGGATTGATTACTTCACACCTGCGAAACCGGAAAGAAAAATGTTTCCTTTTCACGTGCACACAGGGTTTTGCTTGTAGATATAACTCTCACTAACTTTAAATGCATATCATTTTTTTTCTCCCGTTGCAACGCACGGGCATATGTGCTAGTAAGATAAATAAAAGTATAAAAAGCATGAACAATATTTGTTTATCCAGGGAAAAGCTAGTCTTATTAGCGATGACCTGTTGGCAAGCCCCCAAGTACATAAAGGTAGCTCAAGCCAATGTCATGTCCAAGGTGCTCACTGTGTCATCAGCCTCCTCTTCGATGTCGTCCACCAGCTGCGTGGTCCTGCCAAACGCTCTAACACACTTCAGTTTAGATGGACGGAGCCGGGCGATGTCCTCCCCTGCGGTAGTCGCCGCAAAACCCATGGTTAGGTGCAAGGTATGGCATCATTCTACGGGCGTCGCCCTCCCCATCTGGAACCGCGACAAGTGCGGGCGCTGAAGGATCTAGGAGCGGCATTACGACTTGCAATACGTCTTGGTTCCACAATTGGGAGCATTACCACATTTCGTGGCTAGATAAGAGTTGGCACCACAGTTGGAGCAGGCAGAAGGAATGGGGCAATGAATTATGTTGTGCATTTTCTTTGAAAAATTCAAAAAAAAAA
>NW_021313380.1:0-1878 GCF_002162155.2 Triticum dicoccoides | reverse complement strand
ATATATATATATATATATATATATATATATATATATATATATAATCTAAATGTTGACTACAAGTGATAAATGCTTACATATATTGCATGCTTGCTCCAGACCATCTACGAGGCAGGTGATAAATGTCGTTAGTCTTTCTTTTTGGTATCAATTTTCATTGCAAAATGGACTTCAATTATTCAGTAATTGTGTTTGTGTTATATTGTTTGTGCATGTGAAATTTAACATGTAACTCTTGTAAAAAAATTCAAGAGCCCGTGGCAACGCACGGGCACTCTACTAGTTTCATTAATGAAAAAATCACAACTAATATACATGATATGGTCGCCCCGATTGGGTTGTTTTTTGTATATTTTGATCCTGACCTTCTTCCTATTCTGTATTGAGTTGAGGATGATGTCATTTATGGTGTCAATGTTGCATGGAAGTATATGCTATTTATTTTGATCCTGGCCTTCTTCCTGTTTTGTATTGAATTTGAACTGTAACTGTAATCCTACGATATTTAAGAACGGAGTGAGTATATGTTAACATCAGCTCTATGGTACATGTTCATGGAGACACCCTAATGCTTCTTCAGCTCCATGCTATCTTCATCATGCTTTTGGGCGTTGTAATGGACTGCGTAGGGTCTCTTTCATTTTGTTCGGTTTGATGCTGCCCCTTCTCCGTGTGACTGGAGCTGTAATAGTGTTGTTACTTTTGATCTATTGGTGTTGTTCAGGTTTTTGTCGCATAGCATTCGTTTCGACGGTGGGAGAATGCAGTGGATTTCCTGGCAGTGCTTGAACTCGCTATACCTCTTTCTCTCCTCCTGGCAATGTTTATGAAACTGTTGCATTTCTGTTCATTTGCAATGAAAAGGGGTGAAGCCTGGTTCAAAAAAAAGCTCCATGGTATCTGTTTATTTGGAGACAAGAAAGTACGTGGCAGACTACATTTTTAATATAGAAAAGGGCATGTAAACGCAGATATATGTAGGAAAAAGGCATGCAGCAGGGGCTGCAGGTGTGAGCTTAATGCATTGAAATATACTCCCTCCGTTTCTAAATATTTGTCTTTTTAGAGATTTTAAATGGACTACCACATGCGGATGTATATACTTCCATGCAACATTGACACCATAAATGACACCATAAATTTTAGAGTGTAGATTCACTCATTTTGCTTCGTATGTAGTCACTTGTTAAAATCTCAAGAAAGACAAATATTTAGAAACGGAGGGAGTAGATCACAATCACATCATCACTACCTATCTCAGAACACAAAATTTCTCTGGTACCTTGATAAGTTGTAATTCCATGGCAAGATCATCCTCAGGTGCACCCCATTCAAGGCAGAAACGTTCCACCACATCCTCGTGTTTCAGCGGTGAAATCAGACTGTTGTTCCCTATTTGTCGTGGGTCCTTTGATCCAACATAAACACCAACCATGTCCTTGCCTGCTGTCTGTTCATCGCTGATGCATTGCTCAACCTCATAGTTCTGATCTGCCAAAGCAGTAGCAGTAGCATCACTGATGTACCCATTTATCAATGATGACTCGCTTCTTTACATAGCCAAAAGTGTTTTTGACGAAAATTACCTAACTCTGACAGTAAACTGTGGCAATTTTCTGAATCGACTCGGAGGCTTCAAGTGGCTTCGCTCGGTCTCACCGAGTGGTCGTGGCCAACTTTCTGTGATTTTCTGTATCTCACTCAGAAATTTTGAGTGGTTTCACTTGGAATTGCCGAGTCAACCCGGTCTCACCGAATCAAATCAACACGGTTGTCCGAAATGAATCTGTAGTTTCTGTTTCTCGCCTTGTTTTGGCTCTAAGGTTGCATACGACCTCAGAATAAGACGATTTTTATATCAAAATGTACCATTTTGAC
>NW_021313379.1:0-1206 GCF_002162155.2 Triticum dicoccoides | reverse complement strand
CCTTCAGCCTTGCGAGATAGTCCACGACAGCTGCAACACGAGACTCCAATCGGAAAACATCCATGGCAACTTCGTCGTTCACCGGAGAATTGACGGGGTCAAGGTTTGGCTCCAGTCGGCTGGTTTCTTCTTCAAAGTTTTGACAAAATTCTGCAAGGGTGATCACTAAGTCAAGGAGATAGTCGAATGGAAAAAGCCACAATTGGAAATATTTGCCAAACATGGAGGTCTACCTTCAAGCATAAGGAACAACTTTTTGGCAAGGCCACTCAGGAAGGCCTCCAGTTCAGTTTTCTTCTCAGTCAATTTGCTGACTTGGTCGGTCAGGGCAGCTTTGTCAGTTTTCAGTCGACTGACCTCCTTGTTGGCAATCCCAAGAGCAGCTTTCAGATTGGTATTGTCTTGTTCGAGCTTGGTAACTGAAGCTAACTTCTCGTCAGCAAGCTTGATCTTCTCAGCTGGCTCAAGGTCTTTCTTCTGCTGGGCCTCCCTTACCTTACCTGCAAGTTACAGCAAGATCAGATGCTGAAACAAGCAAGGGGAAAAGCAGTCATCAGAGTCTCACCAAACATACCTTCGGTCTCCTCCTTTGCCTTTGTCAGCTTCTCCTGAACCAGCTTCAAGCTCAGCTCGACTTGAGTATGTTTTTGTTCCAGCTCTGAGTAGCGAGCCACAAGATCACAGGAGTTCTGTGAAGAACCAATCGACTAAATGTCAAATATAATTCACTTCCGAGTGAAAAAGGGATAAACACACGCTTCTAAGACTACAGCCAAATACAAGCATTCGACCGTAGTCTCGGGGACTACACCCAGTGGGTGCACTCAGCGTGCCCCCACTAATCCTGTTGAAGACAAAGTCGACCAGTCGACCTCAAAAAAAAAATGTGCGAGATGCATTCTCTAAGACTGTGATCAACTGCAAGCAGTCGACCACAGTCTCGGGGACTACACCCAGTGGGTGCACTCAGCGTGCCCCCACCGGTTTGTGAAATCCAGTCGACCAGTCGACTGACAGAAAGATTGACATTATAAAGCCTAAGGCCGACTGCCAGCAGTCGACCTTAGCCTTGGGGACTACACCCAGTGGGTGCACTCAGCGTGCCCCCACCGGTTTGTGAAATCCAGTCGACCAGTCGACTGACAGAAAGATTGACATTATAAAGCCTAAGGCCGACTGCCAGCAGTCGACCTTAGCCTTGGGGAC
>NW_021313378.1:0-1431 GCF_002162155.2 Triticum dicoccoides | reverse complement strand
TCCTCTCCCGCGGTGCTTGGCGAAGCCCTGCAGGATTGCCACGCTCCTCCATCACCACCACGCCGTTGTGCTGCTGCTGGATGGAGTCTTCCTCAACCTCTCCCTCTCTCCTTGCTGGATCAAGGCGTGGGAGACGTCACCGGGCTGTACGTGTGTTGAACGCGGAGGTGCCGTCCGTTCGGCACTAGGATCTCCGGTGATTTGGATCACGACGAGTACGACTCCTTCAACCCGTTCTCTTGAACGCTTCCGCTTAGCGATCTACAAGGGTATGTAGATGCACTCTCCTTCCCCTCGTTGCTGGTTTCTCCATAGATAGATCTTGGTGACACGTAGGAAAATTTTGAATTTCTGCTACGTTCCCCAACAGTGGCATCATGAGCTAGGTCTATTGCGTAGATTCTTTGCACGAGTAGAACACAAAGTAGTTGTGGGCGTTGATTTTGTTCAATATGCTTACCGTTACTAGTCCAATCTTGTTTCGACGGTATTGTGGGGTGAAGCGGCCCGGACCGACCTTACACGTACTCTTACGTGAGACAGGTTCCACCGACTGACATGCACTTGGTGCATAAGGTGGCTAGCGGGTGCCAGTCTCTCCCACTTTAGTCGAAACGGATTCGATGAAAAGGGTCCTGATGAAGGGTAAATAGCAATTGGCATATCACATTGTGGTTGTGCGTAGGTAAGAAACGTTCTTGCTAGAAACCCATAGCATCCACGTAAAACATGCAAACAATAATTAGAGGACGTCTAACTTGTTTTTGCAGGGTATGCTATGTGATGTGATATGGCCAAGAAGAATGTGATGAATGATATGTGATGTATGAGATTGATCATGTTCTTGTAATAGGATTCACGACTTGCATGTCGATGAGTATGACAACCGACAGGAACCATAGGAGTTGTCTTAAATTTATTGTATGACCTGCGTGTCATTAAACAACGCCATGTAATTACTTTACTTTATGCTAACTGGTAGCCATAGTAGTAGAAGTAATAGTTGGCGAGACAACTTCATGAAGACACGATGATGGAGATCATGATGATGGAGATCATGGTGTCATGCCGGTGACGATGATGATCATGGAGCCCCGAAGATGGAGATCAATGGAGCTATATGATATTGGCCATATCATGTCACTACTATATAATTGCATGTGATGTTTATTATGTTTATGCATCTTGTTTACTTAGAACGACGGTAGTAAATAAGATGATCCCTTACACCAATTTCAAGAAGTGTTCTCCCCTAACTGTGCACCGTTGCTAAAGTTCGTCGCTTCGAAGCACCACGTGATGATCGGGTGTGATAGATCCTTACGTTCACATACAACGGGTGTAAGACAGATTTACACATGCAATACACTTAGGGTTAACTTGACGAGCCTAGCATGTACAGACATGGCCTCGGAACACGGAGACCGAAAG
>NW_021313377.1:0-1697 GCF_002162155.2 Triticum dicoccoides | reverse complement strand
TGGTGCGCCTCCCACCCTTGCCCAAGGCGCAACTAGGAGGGGGAGGTCAAACCCTAGGGCAGATGGGCCCTAAGGCCCACCCCAGACGCGCCTCCCCTCTCTCCCCCTCTTGGCCGCCCCCCCAAGTCCCATCTAGGGCTGGCCGCACCCCTTGGGGTGGGAAACCCTAAAGGGGGCGCAGCCCCCCCTTTCCCCCTATATATACTTGAGGTTTTGGGCTGTCATACACATGAGAACCTCTCCCTCTTGGTGCAGCCCTACCTCTCTCCCTACTCCTCCTCTCCCGCGGTGCTTGGCGAAGCCCTGCAGGATTGCCACGCTCCTCCATCACCACCGCGCCGTTGTGCTGCTGCTGGATGGAGTCTTCCTCAACCTCTCCCTCTCTCCTTGCTGGATCAAGGCGTGGGAGACGTCACCGGGCTGTACGTGTGTTGAACGCGGAGGTGCCGTCCGTTCGGCACTAGGATCTCCGGTGATTTGGATCACGACGAGTACGACTCCTTCAACCCGTTCTCTTGAACGCTTCCGCTTAGCGATCTACAAGGGTATGTAGATGCACTCTCCTTCCCCTCGTTGCTGGTTTCTCCATAGATAGATCTTGGTGACACGTAGGAAAATTTTGAATTTCTGCTACGTTCCCCAACAGTGGCATCATGAGCTAGGTCTATTGCATAGATTCTTTGCACGAGTAGAACACAAAGTAGTTGTGGGCGTTGATTTTGTTCAATATGCTTACCGTTACTAGTCCAATCTGGTTTCGACGGTATTGTGGGATGAAGCGGCCCGGACCGACCTTACACGTACTCTTACGTGAGACAGGTTCCACCGACTGACATGCACTTGGTGCATAAGGTGGCTAGCGGGTGCCAGTCTCTCCCACTTTAGTCGAAACGGATTCGATGAAAAGGGTCCTGATGAAGGGTAAATAGCAATTGGCATATCACGTTGTGGTTTTGCGTAGGTAAGAAACGTTCTTGCTAGAAACCCATAGCAGCCACGTAAAACATGCAAACAACAATTAGAGGACGTCTAACTTGTTTTTGCAGGGTATGCTATGTGATGTGATATGGCCAAGAAGAATGTGATGAATGATATGTGATGTATGAGATTGATCATGTTCTTGTAATAGGATTCACGAATTGCATGTCGATGAGTATGACAACCGACAGGAGCCATAGGAGTTGTCTTAAATTTATTGTATGACCTGCGTGTCATTAAACAACGCCATGTAATTACTTTACTTTACTGCTAACTGGTAGCCATAGTAGTAGAAGTAATAGTTGGCGAGACAACTTCATGAAGACACGATGATGGAGATCATGATGATGGAGATCATGGTGTCATGCCGGTGACGATGATGATCATGGAGCCCCGAAGATGGAGATCAATGGAGCTATATGATATTGGCCATATCATGTCACTACTATATAATTGCATGTGATGTTTATTATGTTTATGCATCTTGTTTACTTAGAACGACGGTAGTAAATAAGATGATCCCTTACACCAATTTCAAGAAGTGTTCTCCCCTAACTGTGCACCGTTGCTAAAGTTCGTCGCTTCGAAGCACCACGTGATGATCGGGTGTGATAGATCCTTACGTTCACATACAACGGGTGTAAGACAGATTTACACATGCAATACACTTAGGGTTAACTTGACGAGCCTAGCATGTACAGACATGGCCTCGGAACACG
>NW_021313376.1:0-1509 GCF_002162155.2 Triticum dicoccoides | reverse complement strand
AGGGGTCTGGGCCCATCGCCCATAGCACACCTGCACGTTGCGAGGGCGGCCGGAAGCAGAACTAGCCCCCTTAATACAAGAGCAGGCTTACGTTCCAATCCGGCGCGCGCCGCTCCGTCGCTGACGTCTGAAGTGCTTCGGCTGATACCACGACGCCGGGATACCCATAACTACTCCCACGTAGATGGTTAGTGCGTATAGGCTCGTAGCCAGACTCAGATCAAATACCAAGATCTCGTTAAGCGTGTTAAGTATCCGCGAACGCCGAACAGGACCAGGCCCACCTGTCTCCTAGGTGGTCTCAACCTGCCCTGTCGCTCCGCCACAAGTAACAGTCGGGGGCCGTCGGGAACCCAGGCCGACCTCTACCGGGGTGGAGCCACCTGTCCTTTCAGCCCCCAACTCCGAACAGTATCACAGGTAATGTAACAGTGTAAAGTATATAGTATATGCCCGTGATCACCTCCCGAAGTGATCACAGCCCAGTAGTATAGCATGGCAGACGGACAAGAGTGTAGGGTCACTGATGGAACACTAGCATCCTATACTAAGCATTTAGGATTGCGGGTAAGGTATCAATGACTGTAGCAGCAATGACAAGCTATGCATCAGAATAGGATTAACGGAAAGCAGTAACATGCTACACTACTCTAATGCAAGCAGTATAGAGAAGAGTAGGCGATATCTAGTGATCAAAGGGGGGGCTTGCCTGGTTGCTCTGGCAAGAGAGAGGGATCGTCAACTCCGTAGTCGAACTGGTCAGCAGCAGCGTCGGTCTCGTAGTCTACCGGAGAGAAGAGGGGGAAGAAATAATGAATACAGAGCAAACAAAGCACCACAAAATATATCAAGGCAATACGTGGTGTTCGGTGTGCCCTAACGTGGTATGAGGTGGTACTGGTTAAGGGAGGAATCATCCGGGAAAGTATTCCCGGTGTTTCGTGTTTTCGGGCACAGGAGCCGGAGGGGGAAAGTTGCGGGTTCGATAGGTTAGGGGGGTGTGGCGGACGAACGGACTGCGTATTCGAATTCGTCTCGTCGTTCTGAGCAACTTTCATGTAGAAAGTATTTTCATCCGAGTTACGGATTAAAAGATATGATTTTCTAAAGATTTAAATCATTTTCTGATTTTAATTAATTATTTAAATTAACATTATCCAGAATAGTGTTTGCTGACGTCAGCATGACGTCAGCATGGCGTCAGCAGTCAACAGGGGTGTTGACTGGTCAATCTGACGTGTGGGACCCACTGGTCATAGACTGTTTAGGCTAATCACTGTTTAACTAATCTAACTACTGTTTAATTAAACTAATTAGTTAATTAGGTTAATCTAATTATGATTAATTAACTTAATTAATTCCTTAATTAATTAATTAATTTAATTATTATTATTTATTTAATTATTTTTATTATTTATCTATATTTTTTTAATTCCTAATTCCTTTTTTTAAATAAAACGTTTTGGGCCGTGGGGCCACCCGGTCAGTGACCCAGGGGCATAACGGGCG
>NW_021313375.1:0-1019 GCF_002162155.2 Triticum dicoccoides | reverse complement strand
GACAACTCCTATGGCTCCTGCCGGTTGTCATACTCATCGACATGCAAGTCGTGAATCCTATTACAAAGAACATGATCTCATACATCACAATTCATCATTCATCACAACTTCTGGCCATATCACATCACATGATCAATCGCTGCAAAAACAAGTTAGACGTCCTCTAATTGTTATTGCATCTTTTACGTGGCTGCAATTGGGTTCTAGCAAGAACGTTTTCTTACCTACGAATCACCACAACGTGATTTTGTCAACTTCTATTTACCCTTCATAAGGGCCCTGTTCATCGATTCCGCTCCAACTAAAGTGGGAGAGACAGACACCCGCCAGCCACCTTATGCAACTAGTGCATGTCAGTCGGTGGAACCGGTCTCACGTAAGCGTACGTGTAAGGTTGGTCCGGGCCGCTTCATCCCACAATACCGTTGAGCAAGAAAAGACTAGTAGAGGCAAGTAAGATGACAAAATCCACGCCCACAACAAAATTGTGTTCTACTCGTGCAAAGAGAACTACGCATAGACCTAGCTCATGATGCCACTGTTGGGGAACGTTGCAGAAAATTAAATTTTTTCCTACGGTTTCACCAAGATCCATCTATGAGTTCATCTAAGCAACGAGTCGAGGGAGTGAGTTTGCATCTACATACCACTTGTAGATCGCGTGCGGAAGCTTGCAAGGTGATGATGGAGTCGTACTCGACGTGATTCGAATCACCGATGACCAAGTGCTGAACGGACAGCACCTCCGCGTTCAACACATGTACGGGACGGGAGACGTCTCCTCCTTCTTGATCCAGCAAGGGGGAAGGAGAGGTTGAGGAAGACAGCTCCACCGGCAGCATGACGGCGTGGTGATGGTGGAGAGGCAGTACTCCGACAGGGCTTCGCCAAGCACACAACGGAGGAGGAGAGGTGTTGGGGAGGGGAGGGCTGCGCCTTGGAGGGTGGTCCGGCTGCCCTCCCCTCACCCCTCTATTTATAGGGGGAAGGGAGAAGGGGGCCGGCCCCCTAGAACCCAT
>NW_021313374.1:0-1230 GCF_002162155.2 Triticum dicoccoides | reverse complement strand
GTCGATATTGTTCAATATGCTTGCCGTTACTAGTCTTATCTTGATTCGGCGGCATCGTGGGATGAAGCGGCCCGGACCAACCTTACACGTACGCTTACGTGAGACCGGTTCCACCGACAAACATGCACTAGTTGCATAAGGTGGCTGGCGGGTGTCTGTCTCTCCCACTTTAGTCGGATCGGATTCGATGAAAAGGGTCCTTATGAAGGGTAAATAGCAATTGGCATATCACGTTGTGGTTCATGCGTAGGTAAGAAACGTTCTTGCTAGAAACCCATAGCAGCCACGTAAAACATGCAAACAACAATTAGAGGACGTCTAACTTGTTTTTCCAGGGTATGCTATGTGATGTGATATGGCCAAAGGATGTGATGAATGATATATGTGATGTATGAGATTGATCATGTTCTTGTAATAGGAATTACGACTTGCATGTCGATGAGTATGACAACCGGCAGGAGCCATAGGAGTTGTCTTTATTTATTTGTGACCTGCGTGTCAACTTAAACGTCATGTAATTACTTTACTTTATTACTAACCGTTAGCCAAGGTAGTAGAAGTAATAGTTGGCGAGGCAACTTCATGAAGACACGATGATGGAGATCATGATGATGGAGATCATGGTGTCATGCTGGTGACGATGATGATCATGGAGCCCCGAAGATGGAGATCAAAAGGAGCAAAGTGATGATGGCCATATCATGTCACTATTTGATTGCATGTGATGTTTATCATGTTTATACATCTTATTTGCTTAGAACGATGGTAGTAAATAAGATGATCCCTTACAACAATTTCAAGAAGTGTTCTCCCCTAACTGTGCACCGTTGCGACAGTTCGTGTTTCAAAGCACCACGTGATGATCGGGTGTTAGATTCTAACGTTCACATACAACGGGTGTAAGACAGATTTACACACGCGAAACACTTAGGGTTAACTTGACGAGCCTAGCATGTACAGACATGGCCTCGGAACACGGAGACCGAAAGGTCGAACATGAGTCGTATAGAAGATACGATCAACATGAAGATGTTCACCGATGATGACTAGTCCGTCTCACGTGATGATCGGACACGGCCTAGTTTGACTCGGATCATGTAATCACTTAGATGACTAGAGGGATGTCTATCTGAGTGGGAGTTCATAAGATGAACTTAATTATCCTGAACATAGTCAAAAGGTTTTTGCAAATTATGTCGTAGCTCACGCTATAGTTCTACTGTTTAGATA
>NW_021313373.1:0-1208 GCF_002162155.2 Triticum dicoccoides | reverse complement strand
CCCTCCCCTTCTTTGTTCGAGGTAAACCTAAAACAAAGTCCATAGATATATCCTCCCAAGGAACACTAGGTACAGGCAAAGGCATATATAAACCATGAGGATTGAGTCGTGACTTAGCTTTTTGACATGTAGTGCAGCGAGCAATAAAACGCTCAACATCCCGTCTCATCTTTGGCCAAAAGAAATGTGTAGCAAGTACGTCCTCCGTCTTCTTCACGCCAAAGTGTCCCATTAATCCTCCTCCATGCGCCTCCTGCAACAACAAAAGACGAACGGAGCTAGCTGGAATGCATAGCTTGTTAGCACGAAACACAAATCCATCGTTAACAACAAACTTGTTCCACATTCTTCCTTCTTTACAATTCTGCATTACATCTTTAAAATCAGCATCATGCACATATTGATCTTTGATGGTTTCCAAACCAAATATTTTGAAGTCAAGTTGTGAAAGTATAGTATAGCGGCGAGACAATGCATCAGCAATAACATTTTCTTTTCCCTTCTTGTGTTTAATGACATAAGGAAAAGTCTCAATGAATTCAACCCATTTAGCATGTCTACGGTTCAGTTTAGCTTGACTTTTAATATGTTTCAAAGATTCATGATCAGAATGTATAACAAATACTTTGGGCCATAAATAATGTTGCCATGTTTCTAAAGTCCGAACAAGAGCATATAATTCTTTATCATAAGTAGAATAATTCAGACTAGGCCCACTCAATTTTTCAGAAAAGTATGCAATAGGTTTGCCATCTTGTAATAACACACCGCCTAATCCAATTCCACTAGCATCACATTCAAGCTCAAAAGTCTTATTAAAATCAGGAAGTTGGAGTAAAGGAGCATGTGTCAACTTATCTTTCAATACCGTGAAGGCTTCTTCCTGTGCGGTACCCCAAAGAAAAGGCACATCTTTCTTTGTAAGCTCATTGAGAGGTGCAGCAATGGTGCTGAAATCTCTCACAAAACGCCTATAGAATCCAGCGAGGCCAAGAAAACTCCTCACTTGTGTGACCGTTTTGGGCTGCGGCCAACTCTCAATAGCTTCAATCTTGGCTTTATCAACTTCAATTCCCTGTGGAGTAACAACATAGCCAAGAAAAGATACTCGGTCGGTGCAAAAGGTGCACTTCCCAAGGTTACCAAACAAACGTGCATCACGTAGAGCAATAAAAACAGCACGTAAATGTTCCAAATGTTCTTCCAAA
>NW_021313372.1:0-1693 GCF_002162155.2 Triticum dicoccoides | reverse complement strand
ATTTCACCCGCACAGCATGTGCGAAAGAGTAGAGAGGGTCACGGCAAAAACTGGACGCACTTCCTGTACAAACTGGACAATCTCTTTCGGAGTATCAGGGTTTCGGACGAGACTCATCTGTTACACAGGCACTTCAATGTTTTTTAAACTTATTTGAACTCCGGACTTCTTTTGTGTTCAGTATGCAGCATTCAAACCGACGTCATCAATTTCCAACATGTTCTGACATCATTTGTTGTTTTTCAGTCATTTACCTAATTGTCTAGAGAGCTAAATGACCGTGAAATTGAAAATCACTACAAAATGAACTCTGAAAATGTTGAAACGTGGCATGGTATCATCATTTCCCCCGCATATCATGTGCGAAAGAGTAGAGAGGGTCACGGCAAAAACTGGACGCACTTCGTGTACAAACTGGACAATCTCTTTCGGAGTATTAGGGTTTCGGACGAGAACTCATTTGTTAGACGGGCACTTCAATGTTTTTTAAACTTATTTGAACTCCGGACTTCTGTTGTGTTCAGTATGCAGTATTCAAAGCGACGTCATCAATTTCCAATATGTTCTAACATCATTGGTTGTTTTTCAGTCATTTACCTAATTGTTTAGAGAGCTAAATGACCGTGAAATCTAAAATCACTACAAAATGAACACTGAAAATCTTGAAACTTGGCATGGTATTATCATTTCACCCGCATAGCATGTGCGAAAGAGTAGAGAGGGTCACGGCAAAAACTGGACGCACTTCGTGTACAGACTGGACAATCTCTTTCGGAGTATCAGGATTCCGGACGAGAACTCATCGGTTACACGGGCACTTCAATTTTTTTAAACTTATTTGAACTGCGGACTTCTTTTGTGTTCAGTATGCAGCATTCAAAGCGACATCATCAATTTCCAACATGTTCTGACTGTTGGGGAACGTAGCAGAATTTTAAAATTTTCTACGCATCACCAAGATCAATCTATGGAGTCATCTAGCAACGAGGGAGTGTTGAGTGCATCTACATACCCTTGTAGATCGCGCGCGCGGAAGCGTTCAAGAGAACGGGGTTGATGGAGTCGTACTCGTGGTGATCCAAATCACCGATGACCAAGTGCCGAACGGATAGCACCTCCGCGTTCAACACACATACGAACGTCTTCTCCTTCTTGATCCAGCAAGGGGGAAGGAGAGGTTGATGAAGATCCAACAGCACGACGGCGTGGTGGTGGATGCAGCAAAATCCCGGCAGGGCTTCGCCAAGCGCAAGCGGGGAGGAGACGTGTTACGGAGGGAGAGGGAGGCGCCAAGAGCAAGGGGGTTGTGGCTGCCCTCTCTCCTCCCTCTTTATATATAGGGGCCTTGGGGGGGCGCCGGCCCTAGGAGATGGATCTCCAAGGGGCGGCGGCCAAGGGGTGGCTTCCCCCCCAAGCCAAGTGGGGGGCGCCCCCACCCCTAGGGTTTCCCAACCCTAGGCGCAGGGGAGGCCCAAGGGGGGCGCACCATCCCACCAGGGGCTGGTTCCTCCTCCCACTTCAGCCCATGGGGCCCTCCGGGATAGGTGGCCCCACCCGATGGACCCCCGGGACCCTTCCGGTGGTCCCGGTACAATACCGGCGACCCCCGAAACCTTCCCGATGGCCGAAACTGGACTTCCTATATATAAATATTTACCTCCAGACCATTCCGAAACTGTTGGCTCTGTTTATC
>NW_021313371.1:0-1277 GCF_002162155.2 Triticum dicoccoides | reverse complement strand
AGAAGGCCATCCATAGCACTCACACTTGTCTTGAGCATTTTATAGTATCCACTTCAAGTTGTCTATGTACCATGTAAGCATCCAAGAAGTCCATAACCGCGGACCCGGCTATTCGAATAGATCATGTTAACCCTGCAGGGGTGTACTTCTTCACACACGCTCTCGCCACTTACCGCCATGTACACGTCATGTATCTCGGCAACCTTCAAGCGGAAGCCTGGCGAGGGTGTCGGCCACGACCTGACTAACCACACAAGACTCTAGTCCAGGTTTATCGCCTATTCGGGTTCCATCCGCAAGGAGATCCGGCCGGGGTGTCGCTTACGGCCCCAAACGATGTGTACAGGGTTCCCGAGCCCACCAACCGGGTGCCACTCGGTACACCGGGCCACGTGTGCCTAGTCTGTCCCAAGCCCACCCTGCCGGGTGCCACTTGGTAGAAAAATAGCACTACCTACAAACACCAAAAACTAGTTGCGACTCCTGGACAGAGATCAAGTTGGTTAATAAGTCGAGAGGGCTTGGAGCGCCCGGAGCCCAATGTGTGGTAGTATCGAGTCATTGGACAACATACACAGAACTCAGGGCTTAAGGACGGTTCCAGTGAGACAACCCACCATGTACTCCTACATGGCCTCTCACCGCTACCTTTACCAAATCGTGTTCACACACTTCACTCTCAGCATCAGAACATATCGTAACACTCCAATTCATTCCCAATGAATCAGACCTGACACAACTCTAAGCAATAGCAGGCATAGCATGGTAGGAACACATCAGTGGCTTCAATCAACTCCTACACATGCTACTGGGTTTCAATTATTTACTGTGGCAATGACAGGTCATGCAGAGGAAGGGGTTCAACTACCGCAGCACAAAGTAGCAGATGAATCGTTGTTGTCCTAATGCAATAACTGAGAGCAGGAGCGAGAGAGTAGGGTTTTATCGAAATGAACAAGGGGGTTTGCTTGCCTGGTAAATCAACAAGGGAGGCACTGCTTCACAGACAGGTACTCTGGAACGTCTCCGGAGCAGGACCTATCGAGAAGGAACGGTGCCGGCAATCAATACACAATCATATGCAACAATATGATGCATGAACATGGCATGTAGATGTGATGCTGTTTGAGCTAATGCATCTAGTAAACATTTGGTTTGAAGTCCTTTTGAACCAAAGGTTCAAATGCATTTCTAAATTAAGTCTCTTATATATGCCCTAATGTGTTTTCCCATATTCAGCATGTATAAGTTGGTTTTTCATGCATGAAACTAGTACA
>NW_021313370.1:0-1034 GCF_002162155.2 Triticum dicoccoides | reverse complement strand
GTGTAACAGATGAGTTCTCGTCCGAAACCCTGATACTCCGAAAGAGTTTGTCCAGTTTGTACACGAAGTGCGTCCAGTTTTTGCCGTCACCCTCTCTACTCCTTCGCACATGCTATGTGAGTGAAATGATGATACCATGCCAAGTTTCAACATTTTCAGAGTTCATTTTGTAGTGCTTTTCAATTTCACGGTCATTTAGCTCTCTAAACAATTAGGTAAATGACCGAAAAACAACAAATGATGTCAGAACATGTTGGAAATTGATGACGTTGCTTTGAATGCTGCATACTGAACACAAAAGAAGTCCGGAGTTCAAATAAGTTCAAAAAGCATTGAAGTGCCCGTGTAACAGACGAGTTCTCGTCCGAAACCATGATACTCCGAAAGAGTTTGTCTAGTTTGTACACGAAGTGCGTCTAGTTTTTGCCGTGACCCTCTCTACTCTTTCGCACATGCTATGTGGGTTAAATGATGATACCATGCCAAGTTTCAACATTTTCAGAGTTCATTTTGTAGTGATTTTCAATTTCACGGTCATTTAGCTCTCTAAACAATTAGGTAATTGACCAAAAAACAACAAATGATGTCAGAACATGTTGGAAATTGATGAGGTCGCTTTGAATGCTGCATACTGAACACAAAATAAGTCCGGAGTTCAAATAAGTTTAAAAAACATTGAAGTGCCCGTGTAACAGATGAGTTCTCGTCCGAAACCCTGATACTCCGAAAGAGTTTGTACAGTTTGTACACGAAGTGCGTCCAGTCTTTTCCGTGACCCTCTCTACTCTTTCGCACATGCTATGCTGGTGAAATGATGATACCACGCCAACTTTCAACATTTTCAGAGTTCATTTTGTAGTGATTTTCAATTTCACGGTCATTTAGCTCCCTAAACAATTAGGTAAATGACCGAAAAACAACAAATGATGTCAGAACATGTCGGAAATTGATGACGTCGCTTTGAATACTGCATACTGAACACGAAAGAAGTCTGGAGTTCAAATAAGTTTAAAAAACATTGAAGTTCCTGTGTA
>NW_021313369.1:51240-52150 GCF_002162155.2 Triticum dicoccoides | reverse complement strand
GTGGACTATTTACTCACTGTTTTGGGGTCCCAGAGTGATTTCCACGAGTAACGAACCCTCGGGTGCATTTACGTGTCGGTCATCAAGACTCGTAGTTTTGGCCGATTCTGACCCGTTTCGTGGACTATTACTCACCGTTTGGGGTCCGAAAGCGATTTCCATAGTTGTTGAACCCCAAGGTGCGCTTACGTGTCGGTCATCAACACTCGCAGTTTTGGCCGATTCTGGCCCGTTTCGTGGACTAACTCACTGTTTTGGGGTCCCGGAGTGATTTGCACGATTAACGCACCCTGGGGTGCGTTTACGTGTCGGTCATCAACACTCACGGTTTTTGTCGATTCCGACCTGTTTCGTGGACTATTACTCACCATTTTGGGGTTCGAAAGTAATTTCCATTCTTGTTGAACCCCAAGGTGCGCTTACGTGTTGGTCATCAACACTCACAGTTTTGGCCATTCTGGCCCGTTTCGTGGACTATTACTCACTGTTTTGGGGTCCCGGAGTGATTTCCACGAGTAACGAATCCAGTGGTGCGTTTACGTGTCGGTCATCAATACTCGCAATTTTGGCCGATTCTGACCCGTTTTGTGGACTATTACTCATCGTTTTGTGGCCCCAAAGCGATTTCTATAGTTGTTGAACCATAAGGTGCGCTTACATGTCGGTCATCAACACTCACAGTTTTGGCCGTTTCTGGCCCGTTTCATGGGTATTACTCACTATTTGGGGTCCCAAAGTGATTTTCACGATTAACGAACCCTGGGGCATTTACGTGTCGGTCATCAACACTCGCGATTTTTGTCGATTCTGACCCGTTTCGTGGACTATTACTCACCGTTTTTGGGTCCCAAAGCGATTTCCATTCTTGTTAAACCCCAAGGTGCGCTTACGTGTCGGTCATGAACACTCA
>NW_021313369.1:46618-48973 GCF_002162155.2 Triticum dicoccoides | reverse complement strand
TTTTGGGGTTCGAAAGTAATTTCCATTCTTGTTGAACCCCAAGGTGCGCTTACGTGTTGGTCATCAACACTCACAGTTTTGGCCATTCTGGCCCGTTTCGTGGACTATTACTCACTGTTTTGGGGTCCCGGAGTGATTTCCACGAGTAACGAATCCAGTGGTGCGTTTACGTGTCGGTCATCAATACTCGCAATTTTGGCCGATTCTGACCCGTTTTGTGGACTATTACTCATCGTTTTGTGGCCCCAAAGCGATTTCTATAGTTGTTGAACCATAAGGTGCGCTTACATGTCGGTCATCAACACTCACAGTTTTGGCCGTTTCTGGCCCGTTTCATGGGTATTACTCACTATTTGGGGTCCCAAAGTGATTTTCACGATTAACGAACCCTGGGGCATTTACGTGTCGGTCATCAACACTCGCGATTTTTGTCGATTCTGACCCGTTTCGTGGACTATTACTCACCGTTTTTGGGTCCCAAAGCGATTTCCATTCTTGTTAAACCCCAAGGTGCGCTTACGTGTCGGTCATGAACACTCACAGTTTTAGCCGATTCTGGCCCGTTTCGAGGACTATTACTCACTGTTTTTGGGTCCCGGAGTGATTTCCACGATTAACGAACCTTGGGGTGCGTTTACGTGTCGGTCATCTACACTCTCGGTTTTTGTCGATTCTGACCCGTTTCGTGGACTATTACTCACCGTTTTTGGGTCCTAAAGCAATTTCTATTCTTGTTAAACCCCAAGGTGCGCTTACGTGTCGGTCATCAACACTCACAGTTTTAGCCGATTCTGGCCCATTTCGAGGACTATTACTCACTGATTTGGGGTCCCGGAGTGATTTCCACGATTAACGAACCCTGGGGTGCGTTTACGTGTCGGTCATCAACACTCTCGGTTTTTGTCGATTCGGACCCGTTTCGTGGACTATTACTCACCGTTTTGGGGTCCGAAAGTGATTTCCATTCTTGTTGAACCCCAAGGTGCGCTCATGTGTTGGTCATCAACACTCACAGTTTTGGCCGATTCTGGCCCGTTTCATGGAATATTACTCACTGTTTTGGGGTCCCGGAGTTATTTCCAAGAGTAACAAACCCTGGGGTGCGTTTACGTGTCGGTCATCAACGCTCGCAGTTTTGGACAATCCTGAGCCGTTTCGTGGACTATTATTCACCGTTTTGACAAAGCGATCTCCATAGTTGTTGAACCCCAAGGTGCGCTTACGTGTCGGTCATCAACACTTGCAGTTTTAGTCGATTCTGGCCCGTTTCGTGGGCTATTACTCACTGTTTGGGTCCCGGAGTGATTTCCATGATTAACAAACCCTGGGGTGCGTTTACGTGTCGGTCGTCAACACTCGCGGTTTTTGTCGATTCTGACCCGTTTCGTGGACTATTACTCATTGTTTTGGGGTCCCAAAGCGATTTTCGTTCTTGTTAAACCCCAAGTGTGCTTACGTGTCGGTCATCAACACTCACAGTTTTGGCCTATTCTGGCCCGTTTCGTGGACTATTACTCACTGTTTTGTGGTCCCGGAGTGATTTCCACGAGTAACGAACCCTGGGGTGCGTTTATGTGTCGGTCATCAACACTCGCAATTTTGCCGTTTCTGACCCGTTTCATGGACTATTACTCACTGATTTGGGGTCCCGGAGTGATTTCCCCGATTAACGAACCCTGGGGTGCGTTTACCTGTCGGTCATCAACACTCTCGGTTTTTGTCGATTCTGACCCGTTTCGTGGACTATTACTCACCGTTTTGGGGTCCCAAAGTGATTTCCATTCTTGTTGAACCCCAAGGTGCGCTTACGTGTCGGTCATCAACACTCACAGTTTTGGCCGATTCTGGCCCGTTTCGTGGACTATTTACTCACTGTTTTGGGGTCCCGGAGTGATTTCCACGAGTAACGAACCCTCGGGTGCATTTACGTGTCGGTCATCAAGACTCATAGTTTTGGCCGATTCTGACCCGTTTCGTGGACTACTCACCGTTTTGGGGTCCGAAAGCGATTTCCATAGTTGTTGAACCCCAAGGTGCGCTTACGTCTCGGTCATCAACACTCGCAGTTTTGGCCGATTCTGGCCCGTTTCGTGGACTAACTCACTGTTTTGGGGTCCCGGAGTGATTTCCCCGATTAACGAACCCTGGGGTGCGTTTACGTGTCGGTCATCAACAATCGCGGTTTTTGTCGATTCCGACCTGTTTCGTGGACTATTACTCACCGTTTTGGGGTTCGAAAGTGATTTCCATTCTTGTTGAACCCCAAGGTGCGCTTTCGTGTCGGTCATCAACACTCACAGTTTTGGACGATTCTGGCCCGTTTCGTGGACTATTTACTCACTGTTTTGGGGTCCC
>NW_021313369.1:43822-44590 GCF_002162155.2 Triticum dicoccoides | reverse complement strand
TTTTGGGGTTCGAAAGTAATTTCCATTCTTGTTGAACCCCAAGGTGCGCTTACGTGTTGGTCATCAACACTCACAGTTTTGGCCATTCTGGCCCGTTTCGTGGACTATTACTCACTGTTTTGGGGTCCCGGAGTGATTTCCACGAGTAACGAATCCAGTGGTGCGTTTACGTGTCGGTCATCAATACTCGCAATTTTGGCCGATTCTGACCCGTTTTGTGGACTATTACTCATCGTTTTGTGGCCCCAAAGCGATTTCTATAGTTGTTGAACCATAAGGTGCGCTTACATGTCGGTCATCAACACTCACAGTTTTGGCCGTTTCTGGCCCGTTTCATGGGTATTACTCACTATTTGGGGTCCCAAAGTGATTTTCACGATTAACGAACCCTGGGGCATTTACGTGTCGGTCATCAACACTCGCGATTTTTGTCGATTCTGACCCGTTTCGTGGACTATTACTCACCGTTTTTGGGTCCCAAAGCGATTTCCATTCTTGTTAAACCCCAAGGTGCGCTTACGTGTCGGTCATGAACACTCACAGTTTTAGCCGATTCTGGCCCGTTTCGAGGACTATTACTCACTGTTTTTGGGTCCCGGAGTGATTTCCACGATTAACGAACCTTGGGGTGCGTTTACGTGTCGGTCATCTACACTCTCGGTTTTTGTCGATTCTGACCCGTTTCGTGGACTATTACTCACCGTTTTTGGGTCCTAAAGCAATTTCTATTCTTGTTAAACCCCAAGGTGCGCTTACGTGTCGGTCATC
>NW_021313369.1:40706-41195 GCF_002162155.2 Triticum dicoccoides | reverse complement strand
TGATTTCCACGAGTAACGAACCCTCGGGTGCATTTACGTGTCGGTCATCAAGACTCGTAGTTTTGGCCGATTCTGACCCGTTTCGTGGACTATTACTCACCGTTTTGGGGTCCGAAAGCGATTTCCATAGTTGTTGAACCCCAAGGTGCGCTTACGTGTCGGTCATCAACACTCACAGCTTTGGCCGATTCTGGCCCATTTCATGGAATATTACTCACTGTTTTGGGGTCCCGGTGTTATTTCCAAGAGTAACAAACCCTGGGGTGCGTTTACGTGTCGGTCATCAACGCTCGCAGTTTTGGGTGATCCTGAGCCGTTTCTTGGACTATTATTCACCATTTTGACAAAGCGATCTCCATAGTTGTTGAACCCCAAGGTGCGCTTACGTGTCGGTCATCAACACTTGCAGTTTTAGTCGATTCTGGCCCGTTTCGTGGGCTATTACTCACTGTTTGGGTCCCGGAGTGATTTCCATGATTAACAAACCCT
>NW_021313369.1:39704-40475 GCF_002162155.2 Triticum dicoccoides | reverse complement strand
GCGTTTACGTGTCGGTCATCAACACTCTCGGTTTTGTCGATTCTAACCCGTTTCGTGGACTATTACTCACCGTTTTGGGGTCCCAAAGTGATTTCCATTCTTGTTGAACCCCAAGGTGCGCTTACGTGTCGGTCATCAACACTCACAGTTTTGGCCGATTCTGGCCCGTTTCGTGGACTATTTACTCACTGTTTTGGGGTCCCGGAGTGATTTCCATGAGTAACGAACCCTCGGGTGCATTTACGTGTCGGTCACCAAGACTCGTAGTTTTGGCCGAATCTGACCCGTTTCGTGGACTATTACTCACCGTTTTGGGGTCCGAAAGCGATTTCCATAGTTGTTGAACCCCAAGGTGCGCTTACGTGTTGGTCATCAACACTCGCAGTTTTGGCCGATTCTGGCCCGTTTCGTGGACTAACTCACTGTTTTGGGGTCCCGGAGTGATTTGCACGATTAACGAACCCTGGGGTGCGTTTACGTGTCGGTCATCAACACTCGCGGTTTTTGTCGATTCCGACCTGTTTCGTGGACTATTACTCACCGTTTTGGGGTTCGAAACTGATTTCCATTCTTGTTGAACCCCAAGGTGCGCTTACGTGTCGGTCATCAACACTCACAGTTTTGGCCGATTCTGGCCCGTTTCGTGGACTATTTACTCACTGTTTTGGGGTCCCGGAGTGATTTCCACGAGTAACGAACCCTCGCGTGCATTTACGTGTCGGTCATCAAGACTCGTAGTTTTGGCCGATTCTGACCCGTTTCGTGGACTAT
>NW_021313369.1:37632-38700 GCF_002162155.2 Triticum dicoccoides | reverse complement strand
TTTTGGGGTTCGAAAGTAATTTCCATTCTTGTTGAACCCCAAGGTGCGCTTACGTGTTGGTCATCAACACTCACAGTTTTGGCCATTCTGGCCCGTTTCGTGGACTATTACTCACTGTTTTGGGGTCCCGGAGTGATTTCCACGAGTAACGAATCCAGTGGTGCGTTTACGTGTCGGTCATCAATACTCGCAATTTTGGCCGATTCTGACCCGTTTTGTGGACTATTACTCATCGTTTTGTGGCCCCAAAGCGATTTCTATAGTTGTTGAACCATAAGGTGCGCTTACATGTCGGTCATCAACACTCACAGTTTTGGCCATTTCTGGCCCGTTTCATGGGTATTACTCACTATTTGGGGTCCCAAAGTGATTTTCACGATTAACGAACCCTGGGGTGCGTTTACCTGTCGGTCATCAACACTCTCGGTTTTTGTCGATTCTGACCCGTTTCGTGGACTATTACTCACCGTTTTGGGGTCCCAAAGTGATTTCCATTCTTGTTGAACCCCAAGGTGCGCTTACGTGTCGGTCATCAACACTCACAGTTTTGGCCGATTCTGGCCCGTTTCGTGGACTATTTACTCACTGTTTTGGGGTCCCGGAGTGATTTCCACGAGTAACGAACCCTCGGGTGCATTTACGTGTCGGTCATCAAGACTCATAGTTTTGGCCGATTCTGACCCGTTTCGTGGACTACTCACCGTTTTGGGGTCCGAAAGCGATTTCCATAGTTGTTGAACCCCAAGGTGCGCTTACGTCTCGGTCATCAACACTCGCAGTTTTGGCCGATTCTGGCCCGTTTCGTGGACTAACTCACTGTTTTGGGGTCCCGGAGTGATTTCCCCGATTAACGAACCCTGGGGTGCGTTTACGTGTCGGTCATCAACAATCGCGGTTTTTGTCGATTCCGACCTGTTTCGTGGACTATTACTCACCGTTTTGGGGTTCGAAAGTGATTTCCATTCTTGTTGAACCCCAAGGTGCGCTTTCGTGTCGGTCATCAACACTCACAGTTTTGGACGATTCTGGCCCGTTTCGTGGACTATTTACTCACTGTTTTGGGGTCCC
>NW_021313369.1:35326-36094 GCF_002162155.2 Triticum dicoccoides | reverse complement strand
TTTTGGGGTTCGAAAGTAATTTCCATTCTTGTTGAACCCCAAGGTGCGCTTACGTGTTGGTCATCAACACTCACAGTTTTGGCCATTCTGGCCCGTTTCGTGGACTATTACTCACTGTTTTGGGGTCCCGGAGTGATTTCCACGAGTAACGAATCCAGTGGTGCGTTTACGTGTCGGTCATCAATACTCGCAATTTTGGCCGATTCTGACCCGTTTTGTGGACTATTACTCATCGTTTTGTGGCCCCAAAGCGATTTCTATAGTTGTTGAACCATAAGGTGCGCTTACATGTCGGTCATCAACACTCACAGTTTTGGCCGTTTCTGGCCCGTTTCATGGGTATTACTCACTATTTGGGGTCCCAAAGTGATTTTCACGATTAACGAACCCTGGGGCATTTACGTGTCGGTCATCAACACTCGCGATTTTTGTCGATTCTGACCCGTTTCGTGGACTATTACTCACCGTTTTTGGGTCCCAAAGCGATTTCCATTCTTGTTAAACCCCAAGGTGCGCTTACGTGTCGGTCATGAACACTCACAGTTTTAGCCGATTCTGGCCCGTTTCGAGGACTATTACTCACTGTTTTTGGGTCCCGGAGTGATTTCCACGATTAACGAACCTTGGGGTGCGTTTACGTGTCGGTCATCTACACTCTCGGTTTTTGTCGATTCTGACCCGTTTCGTGGACTATTACTCACCGTTTTTGGGTCCTAAAGCAATTTCTATTCTTGTTAAACCCCAAGGTGCGCTTACGTGTCGGTCATC
>NW_021313369.1:30504-31310 GCF_002162155.2 Triticum dicoccoides | reverse complement strand
TTTTGGGGTCCCGGAGTGATTTCCACGAGTAACGAACCCTCGGGTGCATTTACGTGTCGGTCATCAAGACTCATAGTTTTGGCCGATTCTGACCCGTTTCGTGGACTATTACTCACCGTTTTGGGGTCCGAAAGCGATTTCCATAGTTGTTGAACCCCAAGGTGCGCTTACGTGTCGGTCATCAACACTCGCAGTTTTGGCCGATTCTGGCCCGTTTCGTGGACTAACTCACTGTTTTGGGGTCCCGGAGTGATTTCCCCGATTAACGAACCCTGGGGTGCGTTTACGTGTCGGTCATCAACACTCGCGGTTTTTGTCGATTCCGACCTGTTTCGTGGACTATTACTCACCGTTTTGGGGTTCGAAAGTGATTTCCATTCTTGTTGAACCCCAAGGTGCGCTTTCGTGTCGGTCATCAACACTCACAGCTTTGGCCGATTCTGGCCCCTTTCATGGAATATTACTCACTGTTTTGGGGTCCCGGAGTTATTTCCAAGAGTAACAAACCCTGGGGTGCGTTTACGTGTCGGTCATCAACGCTCGCAGTTTTGGGTGATCCTGAGCCGTTTCTTGGACTATTATTCACCGTTTTGACAAAGCGATCTCCATAGTTGTTGAACCCCAAGGTGCGCTTACGTGTCGGTCATCAACACTTGCAGTTTTAGTCGATTCTGGCCCGTTTCGTGGGCTATTACTCACTGTTTGGGTCCCGGAGTGATTTCCATGATTAACAAACCCTGGGGTGCGTTTACGTGTCGGTCATCAACACTCGCGGTTTTTGTCGATTCTGACCCGTTTCATGGACT
>NW_021313369.1:28283-29202 GCF_002162155.2 Triticum dicoccoides | reverse complement strand
TACTCACCGTTTTTGGGTCCTAAAGCAATTTCCATTCTTGTTAAACCCCAAGGTGCGCTTACGTGTCGGTCATCAACACTCACAGTTTTAGCCGATTCTAACCCGTTTCGAGGACTATTACTCACTGATTTGGGGTCCCGGAGTGATTTCCATGATTAACGAACCCTGGGGTGCGTTTACGTGTCGGTCATCAACACTCTCGGTTTTTGTCGATTCTGACCCGTTTCGTGGACTATTACTCACCGTTTTGGGCTCCGAAAGTGATTTCCATTCTTGTTGAACCCCAAGGTGCGTTCATGTGTTGGTCATCAACACTCACAGTTTTGGCCGATTCTGGCCCGTTTCATGGAATATTACTCACTGTTTTGGGGTCCCGGAGTTATTTCCAAGAGTAACAAACCCTGGGGTGCGTTTACGTGTCGGTCATCAACGCTCGCAGTTTTGCACGATCCTGAGCCGTTTCGTGGACTATTATTCACCGTTTTGACAAAGCGATTTCCATAGTTGTTGAACCCCAAGGTGCGCTTACGTGTCGGTCATCAACACTTGCAGTTTTAGTCGATTCTGGCCCGTTTCGTGGGCTATTACTCACTGTTTGGGTCCCGGAGTGATTTCCATGATTAACAAACTCTGGGGTGCGTTTACGTGTCGGTCATCAACACTCGCGGTTTTTGTCGATTCTGACCCGTTTCGTGGACTATTACTCATTGTTTTGGGGTCCCAAAGCGATTTTCGTTCTTGTTAAACCCCAAGCGTGCTTACGTATCGGTCATCAACACTCACAGTTTTGGCCGATTCTGGCCCGTTTCGTGGACTATTACTCACTGTTTTGTGGTCCCGGAGTGATTTCCACGACTAACGAACCCTGGGGTGCGTTTATGTGTCGGTCATCAACACTCGCAGTTTTGCCGTTTCTGAC
>NW_021313369.1:25144-28246 GCF_002162155.2 Triticum dicoccoides | reverse complement strand
CGATTCTGACCCGTTTCGTGGACTATTACTCACCGTTTTGGGGTCCGAAAGCGATTTCCATAGTTGTTGAACCCAAAGGTGCGCTTACGTGTCGGTCATCAACACTCGCAGTTTTGGCCGATTCTGGCCCGTTTCGTGGACTATTACTCACTGTTTTGTGGTCCCGGAGTGATTTCCACGACTAACGAACCCTGGGGTGCGTTTATGTGTCGGTCATCAACACTCGCAGTTTTGCCGTTTCTGACCCGTTTCATGGACTATTACTCACTGATTTGGGGTCCCGGAGTGATTTCCACGATTAACGAACCCTGGGGTGCATTTACGTGTCGGTCATCAACACTCTCGGTTTTTGTCGATTCTGACCCGTTTCGTGGACTATTACTCACTGTTTTGGGGTCCCAAAGTGATTTCCATTCTTGTTGAACCCCAAGGTGCGCTTACTGTCGGTCATCAACACTCACAGTTTTGGCCGATTCTGGCCCGTTTCGTGGACTATTTACTCACTTTTTTGGAGTCCCGGAGTGATTTCCACGAGTAACGAACCCTCGGGTGCATTTACGTGTCGGTCATCAAGACTCGTAGTTTTGGCCGATTCTGACCCGTTTCGTGGACTATTACTCACCGTTTTGGGGTCCGAAAGCGATTTCCATAGTTGTTGAACCCAAAGGTGCGCTTACGTGTCGGTCATCAACACTCGCAGTTTTGGCCGATTCTGGCCCGTTTCGTGGACTAACTCACTGTTTTGGGGTCCCGGAGTGATTTGCACGATTAACGAACCCTGGGGTTCATTTACGTGTCGGTCATCAACACTCGCGGTTTTTGTCGATTCCGACCTGTTTCGTGGACTATTACTCACCGTTTTGGGGTTCGAAACTGATTTCCATTCTTGTTGAACCCCAAGGTGCGCTTATGTGTCGGTCATCAACACTCACAGTTTTGGCCGATTCTGGCCCGTTTCGTGGACTATTTACTCACTGTTTTGGGGTCCCGGAGTGATTTCCACGAGTAACGAACCCTCGGGTGCATTTACGTGTCGGTCATCAAGACTCGTAGTTTTGGCCGATTCTGACCCGTTTCGTGGACTATTACTCACCGTTTTGGGGTCCGAAAGCGATTTCCATAGTTGTTGAACCCCAAGGTGCGCTTACGTGTCGGTCATCAACACTCGCAGTTTTGGCCGATTCTGGCCCGTTTCGTGGACTAACTCACTGTTTTGGGGTCCCGGAGTGATTTGCACGATTAACGAACCCTGGGGTGCGTTTATGTGTCGGTCATCAACACTCGCGGTTTTTGTCGATTCCGACC
Source organism: Triticum dicoccoides (assembly GCF_002162155.2). Taxonomy (NCBI): domain Eukaryota; kingdom Viridiplantae; phylum Streptophyta; class Magnoliopsida; order Poales; family Poaceae; genus Triticum; species Triticum dicoccoides. Next base: position 26,941 of record NW_021313369.1, on the reverse strand, counting down.
TGTTTCGTGGACTATTACTCACCGTTTTGGGGTTCGAAAGTGATTTCCATTCTTGTTGAACCCCAAGGTGCGCTTACGTGTTGGTCATCAACACTCAGAGTTTTGGCCATTCTGGCCCGTTTCGTGGACTATTACTCACTGTTTTGGGGTCCCGGAGTGATTTCCACGAGTAACGAACCCAGTGGTGCGTTTACGTGTCGGTCATCAACACTCGCAATTTTGGCCGATTCTGACCCGTTTCGTGGACTATTACTGATCGTTTTGTGGCCCCAAAGCGATTTCAATAGTTGTTGAACCCTAAGGTGCGCTTACATGTCGGTCATCAGCGCTCACAGTTTTGGCCGATTCTGGCCCGTTTCATGGATATTACTCACTATTTGGGGTCCCAAAGTGATTTTCACGATTAACGAACCCTGGGGCGTTTACGTGTCGGTCATCAACACTCGCGATTTTTGTCGATTCTGACCCGTTTTGTGGGCTATTACTCACCGTTTTTGGGTCCCAAAGCGATTTCCATTCTTGTTAAACCCCAAGGTGCGCTTACGTGTCAGTCATCAACACTCACAGTTTTAGCCGATTCTGGCCCATTTCGAGGACTATTACTCACTGTTTTGGGGTCCCGGAGTGATTTCCACGATTAACGAACCTTGGGGTGCGTTTACGTGTCGGTCATCTACACTCTCGGTTTTTGTCGATTCTGACCCGTTTCGTGGACTATTACTCATTGTTTTGGGGTCCCAAAGCGATTTTCGTTCTTGTTAAACCCCAAGTGTGCTTACGTGTCGGTCATCAACACTCACAGTTTTGGCCGATTCTGGCCCGTTTCGTGGACTATTACTCACTGTTTTGTGGTCCCGGAGTGATTTCCACGACTAATGAACCCTGGGGTGCGTTTATGTGTCGGTCATCAACACTCGCAGTTTTGCCGTTTCTGACCCGTTTCATGGACTATTACTCACTGATTTGGGGTCCCGGAGTGATTTCCCCGATTAACGAACCCTGGGGTGCGTTTACGTGTCGGTCATCAACACTCTCGGTTTTTGTCGATTCTGACCCGTTTCGTGGACTATTACTCACCGTTTTGGGGTCCCAAAGTGATTTCCATTCTTGTTGAACCCCAAGGTGCGCTTACTGTCGGTCATCAACACTCACAGTTTTGGCCGATTCTGGCCCGTTTCGTGGACTATTTACTCACTTTTTTGGGGTCCCGGAGTGATTTCCACGAGTAACGAACCCTCGGGTGCATTTACGTGTCGGTCATCAAGACTCATAGTTTTGGCCGATTCTGACCCGTTTCGTGGACTATTACTCACCGTTTTGGGGTCCGAAAGCGATTTCCATAGTTGTTGAACCCCAAGGTGCGCTTACGTGTCGGTCATCAACACTCGCAGTTTTGGCCGATTCTGGCCCGTTTCGTGGACTAACTCACTGTTTTGGGGTCCCGGAGTGATTTCCCCGATTAATGAACCCTGGGGTGCGTTTACGTGTCGGTCATCAACACTCGCGGTTTTTGTTGATTCGGACCTGTTTCGTGGACTATTACTCACCGTTTTGGGGTTCGAAAGTGATTTCCATTCTTGTTGAACCCCAAGGTGCGCTTACGTGTCGGTCATCGACACTCACAGTTTTGGCCGATTCTGGCCCGTTTCGTGGACTATTTACTCACTTTTTTGGGGTCCCGGAGTGATTTCCACGAGTAACGAACCCTCTGGTGCATTTACGTGTCGGTCATCAAGACTCGTAGTTTTGGCCGATTCTGACCCGTTTCGTGGACTATTACTCACCGTTTTGGGGTCC
>NW_021313369.1:24557-25134 GCF_002162155.2 Triticum dicoccoides | reverse complement strand
TGGACTATTTACTCACTGTTTTGGGGTCCCGGAGTGATTTCCACGAGTAACGAACCCTCGGGTGCATTTACGTGTCGGTCATCAAGACTCGTAGTTTTGGCCGATTCTGACCCGTTTCGTGGACTATTACTCACCGTTTTGGGGTCCGAAAGCGATTTCCATAGTTGTTGAACCCCAAGGTGCGCTTACGTGTCGGTCATCAACACTCGCAGTTTTGGCCGATTCTGGCCCGTTTCGTGGACTAACTCACTGTTTTGGGGTCCCGGAGTGATTTGCACGATTAACGAACCCTGGAGTGCGATTACGTGTCGGTCATCAACACTCGCGGTTTTTGTCGATTCCGACCTGTTTCGTGGACTATTAGTCACCGTTTTGGGGTTCGAAAGTGATTTCCATTCTTGTTGAACCCCAAGGTGCACTTACGTGTCGGTCATCAACACTCACAGTTTTGGCCGATTCTGGCCCGTTTCGTGGACTATTTACTCACTGATTTGGGGTCCCGGAGTGATTTCCACGATTAACGAACCCTGGGGTGCGTTTACGTGTCGGTCATCAACACTCTCGGTTTTTGTCGATT
>NW_021313369.1:20384-20706 GCF_002162155.2 Triticum dicoccoides | reverse complement strand
ACAGTTTTGGCCGATTCTGGCCCGTTTCGTGGACTATTACTCACTGTTTTGTGGTCCCGGAGTGATTTCCACGAGTAACGAACCCTGGGGTGCGTTTATGTGTCGGTCATCAACACTCGCAGTTTTGCCGTTTCTGACCCGTTTCATGGACTATTACTCACTGATTTGGGGTCCCGGAGTGATTTCCACGATTAACGAACCCTGGGGTGCGTTTACGTGTCGGTCATCAACACTTTCAGTTTTTGTTGATTCTGACCCGTTTCGTGGACTATTACTCACCGTTTTGGGGTCCCAAAGTGATTTCCATTCTTGTTGAACCCCA
>NW_021313369.1:17889-18572 GCF_002162155.2 Triticum dicoccoides | reverse complement strand
GGTCATCAACACTCACAGTTTTGGCCGATTCTGGCCCGTTTCGTGGGCTATTACTCACTGTTTTAGGGTCCCGGAGTGATTTCCACGAGTAACGAACCCTGGGGTGCGTTTACGTGTCGGTCATCAACATTCGCGGATTTTGTCAATTCCGACCCGTTTCGTGGACTATTACTCACCGTTTTGGGGTCCGAAAGTGATTTCCATTCTAGTTGAACCCCAAGGTGTGCTCATGTGTTGGTCATCAACACTCACAGTTTTGGCCGATTCTGGCCCGTTTCATGGAATATTACTCACTATTTTGGGGTCCCGGAGTTATTTCCAAGAGTAACAAACCCTGGGGTGCTTTTACGTGTCGGTCATCAATCATCAACGCTCGCAGTTTTGGGCGATCCTGAGCCGTTTCGTGGACTATTATTCACCGTTTCGGGGCCCCAAAGCGATTTCCATAGTTGTTGAACCCCAAGGTGCGCTTACGTGTCGGTCATCAACACATACAGTTTTAGTCGATTCTGGCCCGTTTCGTGGGCTATTACTCACTGTTTGGGGTCCCGGAGTGATTTCCATGATTAACAAACCCTGGGGTGCGTTTACGTGTCGGTCATCAACACTCGCGGTTTTTGTCGATTCTGAACCGTTTTATGGACTATTACTCATTGTTATGGGGTCCCAAAGCGATTTTCGTT
>NW_021313369.1:8120-9232 GCF_002162155.2 Triticum dicoccoides | reverse complement strand
GTGTCGGTCATCAACGCTCGCAGTTTTGGGCGATCCTGAGCCGTTTCTTGGACTATTATTCACCGTTTTGACAAAGCGATCTCCATAGTTGTTGAACCCCAAGGTGCGCTTACGTGTCGGTCATCAACACTCACAGTTTTAGCCGATTCTGGCCCGTTTCGAGGACTATTACTCACTGATTTGGGGTCCCGGAGTGATTTCCACGATTAACGAACCCTGGGGTGCGTTTACGTGTCGGTCATCAACACTCTCGGTTTTTGTCGATTCTGACTCGTTTCGTGGACTATTACTCACCGTTTTGGGGTCCGAAAGTGATTTCCATTCTTGTTGAACCCCAAGGTGCGCTCATGTGTTGGTCATCAACACTCACAGTTTTGGCCGATTCTGGCCCGTTTCATGGAATATTACTCACTGTTTTGGGGTCCCGGAGTTATTTCCAAGAGTAACAAACCCTGGGGTGCGTTTACGTGTCGGTCATCAACGCTCGCAGTTTTGGACGATCCTGAGCCGTTTCGTGGACTATTATTCACCGTTTTGACAAAGCGATTTCCATAGTTGTTGAACCCCAAGGTGCGCTTACGTGTCGGTCATCAACACTTGCAGTTTTAGTCGATTCTGGCCCGTTTCGTGGGCTATTACTCGCTGTTTGGGTCCCGAAGTGATTTCCATGATTAACAAACCCTGGGGTGCGTTTACGTGTCGGTCATCAACACTCGCGGTTTTTGTCGATTCTGACCCATTTCGTGGACTATTACTCATTGTTTTGGGGTCCCAAAGCGATTTTCGTTCTTGTTAAACCCCAAGTGTGCTTACGTGTCGGTCATCAACACTCACAGTTGTGGCCGATTCTGGCCAGTTTCGTGGACTATTACTCACTGTTTTGTGGTCCCGGAGTGATTTCCACGAGTAACGAACCCTGGGGTGCGTTTATGTGTCGGTCATCAACACTCGCAGTTTTGCCGTTTCTGACCCGTTTCATGGACTATTACTCACTGATTTGGGGTCCCGGAGTGATTTCCCCGATGAACGAACCCTGGGGTGCGTTTACGTGTCGGTCATCAACACTCTCGGTTTTTGTCGATTCTGACCCGTTTCGTGGACTATTACTCACC
>NW_021313369.1:5059-5922 GCF_002162155.2 Triticum dicoccoides | reverse complement strand
TGGGGTCCGAAAGCGATTTCCATAGTTGTTGAACCCCAAGGTGCGCTTACGTGTCGGTCATCAACACACGCAGTTTTGGCCGACTCTGGCCCGTTTCGTGGACTAACTCACTATTTTGGGGTCCCGGAGTGATTTGCACGATTAACGAACCCTGCGGTACGTGTCGGTCATCAACACTCACGGTTTTTGTCGATTCCGACCTGTTTCGTGGACTATTACTCACCGTTTTGGGGTTCGAAAGTGATTTCCATTCTTGTTGAACCCCAAGGTGCGCTTACGTGCTGGTCATCAACACTCACAGTTTTGGCCATTCTGGCCCGTTTCGTGAACTATTACTCACTGTTTTGGGGTCCCGGAGTGATTTCCACGAGGAACGAACCCAGTGTTGCGTTTACGTGTCGGTCATCAACACTCGCAATTTTGGCCGATTCTGACCCGTTTCGTGGACTATTACTCATCGTTTTGTGGCCCCAAAGCGATTTCTATAGTTGTTGAACCATAAGGTGCGCTTACATGTCGGTCATGAACACTCACAGTTTTGGCCGATTCTGGCCCGTTTCATGGGTATTACTCACTATTTGGGGTCCCAAAGTGATTTTCACGATTAACGAACCCTGGGGCGTTTACGTGTCGGTCATCAACACTCGCGATTTTTGTCGATTCTGACCCGTTTCGTGGACTATTACTCACTGTTTTTGGGTCCCAAAGCGATTTCCATTCTTGTTAAACCCCAAGGTGCGCTTACGTGTCGGTCATCAACACTCATAGTTTTAGCCGATTCTGGCCCGTTTCGAGGACTATTACTCACTGTTTTGGGGTCCCGGAGTGATTTCCACGATTAACGAACCTTGGGGTGCGTTTAC
>NW_021313369.1:0-2684 GCF_002162155.2 Triticum dicoccoides | reverse complement strand
GATTCTGGCCTGTTTCGTGGGCTAACTCACTGTTTTGGGGTCCCGGAGTGATTTGCACGATTAACGAACCCTGGGGTGCGTTTACGTGTCGGTCATCAACACTCGCGGTTTTTGTCGATTCCGACCTGTTTCGTGGACTATTACTCACCGTTTTGGGGTTCGAAAGTGATTTCCATTCTTGTTGAACCCCAAGGTGCGCTTACGTGTCGGTCATCAACACTCACAGTTTTGGCCGATTCTGGCCCGTTTCGTGGACTATTTACTCACTGTTTTGGGGTCCCGGAGTGATTTCCACGAGTAACGAACCCTCGGGTGCGTTTATGTGTCGGTCATCAACATTCGCGGTTTTTGTCAATTCCGACCCGTTTCGTGCACTATTACTCACCGTTTTGGGGTCCGAAAGTGATTTCCATTCTTGTTGAACTCAAGGTGCGCTCATGTGTTGGTCATCAACACTCACAGTTTTGGCCGATTCTGGCCCATTTCATGGAATATTACTCACTGTTTTGGGGTCCCGGAGTTATTTCCAAGAGTAACAAACCCTGGGGTGCGTTTACGTGTCGGTCATCAACGCTCGCAGTTTTGGGCGATCCTGAGCCGTTTCTTGGACTATTATTCACCGTTTTGACAAAGCGATCTCCATAGTTGTTGAACCCCAAGGTGCGCTTACGTGTCGGTCATCAACACTTGCAGTTTTAGTCGATTCTGGCCCGTTTCGTGGGCTATTACTCACTGTTTGGGTCCCGGAGTGATTTCCATGATTAACAAACCCTGGGGTGCGTTTACGTGTCGGTCATCAACACTCGCGGTTTTTGTCGATTCTGACCCGTTTCGTGGACTATTACTCATTGTTTTGGGGTCCCAAAGCGATTTTCGTTCTTGTTAAACCCCAAGTGTGCTTACGTGTCGGTCATCAACACTCACAGTTTTGGCCGATTCTGGCCCGTTTCGTGGACTATTACTCACTGTTTTGTGGTCCCGGAGTGATTTCCACGGGTAACGAACCCTGGGGTGCGTTTATGTGTCGGTCATCAACACTCGCAGTTTTGCCGTTTCTGACCCGTTTCATGGACTATTACTCACTGATTTGGGGTCTCGGAGTGATTTCCCCGATTAACGAACCCTGGGGTGCGTTTACGTGTCGGTCATCAACACTCTCGGTTTTTGTCGATTCTGACCCGTTTCGTGGACTATTACTCACCGTTTTGGGGTCCCAAAGTGATTTCCATTCTTGTTGAACCCCAAGGTGCGCTTACGTGTCGGTCATCAACACTCACAGTTTTGGCCGATTCTGGCCCGTTTCGTGGACTATTTACTCACTGTTTTGGGGTCCCGGAGTGATTTCCACGAGTAACGAACCCTCGGGTGCATTTACGTGTCGGTCATCAAGACTCATAGTTTTGGCCGATTCTGACCCGTTTCGTGGACTATTACTCACCGTTTTGGGGTCCGAAAGCGATTTCCATAGTTGTTGAACCCCAAGGTGCGCTTACGTGTCGGTCATCAACACTCGCGGTTTTGGCCGATTCCGACCCGTTTCGTGCACTATTACTCACCGTTTTGGGGTCCGAAAGTGATTTCCATTCTTGTTGAACCCCAAGGTGCGCTCATGTGTTGGTCATCAACACTTACAGTTTTGGCCGATTCTGGCCCATTTCATGGAATATTACTCACTGTTTTGGGGTCCCGGAGTTATTTCCAAGAGTAACAAACCCTGGGGTGCGTTTACGTGTCGGTCATCAACGCTCGCAGTTTTGGGCGATCCTGAGCCGTTTCTTGGACTATTATTCACCGTTTTGACAAAGCGATCTCCATAGTTGTTGAACCCCAAGGTGCGCTTACGTGTCGGTCATCAACACTTGCAGTTTTAGTCGATTCTGGCCCGTTTCGTGGGCTATTACTCACTGTTTGGGTCCCGGAGTGATTTCCATGATTAACAAACCCTGGGGTGCGTTTACGTGTCGGTCATCAACACTCGCGGTTTTTGTCGATTCTGACCCGTTTCGTGGACTATTACTCATTGTTTTGGGGTCCCAAAGCGATTTTCGTTCTTGTTAAACCCCAAGTGTGCTTACGTGTCGGTCATCAACACTCACAGTTTTGGCCGACTCTGGCCCGTTTCGTGGACTATTACTCACTGTTTTGTGGTCCCGGAGTGATTTCCACGAGTAACGAACCCTGGGGTGCGTTTATGTGTCGGTCATCAACACTCGCAGTTTTGTCGTTTCTGACCCGTTTCATGGACTATTACTCACTGATTTGGGGTCTCGGAGTGATTTCCCCGATTAACGAACCCTGGGGTGCGTTTACGTGTCGGTCATCAACACTCTCGGTTTTTGTCGATTCTGACCCGTTTCGTGGACTATTACTCACCGTTTTGGGGTCCCAAAGTGATTTCCATTCTTGTTGAACCCCAAGGTGCGCTTACGTGTCGGTCATCAACACTCACAGTTTTGGCCGATTCTGGCCCGTTTCGTGGACTATTTACTCACTGTTTTGGGGTCCCGGAGTGATTTCCACGAGTAACGAACCCTCGGGTGCATTTACGTGTCGGTCATCAAGACTCATAGTTTTGGCCGATTCTGACCCGTTTCGTGGACTATTACTCACCGTTTTGGGGTCCGAAAGCGATTTCCATAGTTGTTGAACCCCAAGGTGCGCTTACGTGTCGGTCATCAACACTC
>NW_021313368.1:0-23340 GCF_002162155.2 Triticum dicoccoides | reverse complement strand
GGCCTAGCTTGGAGAAGGATGAACATTGGAGCAAGAACAAGCATGGAGATGATGGTATGCGCAAGGGGAACAAGAACGGAGTTACAAGTGATGATTTCAGGACTTTGAAGCCACCATAATGGGTGCATGAAGCCTTGGACGAAATATACAAGATGCCACTTCATAAATTTCGTCCCGAGGCTATTTTAGGTGCTGCGTCACCTTATTATTGGGCCAGGCCCATGTAATTTCGAAATACATAAGTATAGGCTATTTTTAGAGTCCGTATGTGTGGGGAAACAAGAGATAGGGTTGATTTCGGACCCCTCCACCAAGGGCCACGAAATTCCCCCCTCTTCCTCCATATATACAGCCCTTAGGGCATCGTTTAGATTTTGGGATTTGTTTAGTTAAAAGTTAGCCACTGCAACTTCGTGTACTTCGTTTGTGTCCAACGACCAGACCAAGACCGCTTACGGATCCCCACAATTATCAATACCTCATATATATTTGCAATATTCAGATTGCTTTATCATATTCTTCCTCGTTCTTCGATTGCTTGCAGGAATAGACCTTCGTGGTCAGGCTGACCGTGCTTCCGGCATCGTCAATAACCTCAGGAGATTGGTTTAGCGATTGCTAAGGCGCAACGTCGTGCACGTTTGTAGTCGGATCGTCAAAGTCGTCTCCACCAAATCGATACTTATCATCTCATCGGAAGATCGGGACACCCTCGCCTCTATCAAGTGGTATCAGATTTCCAGGTTGCTCGGTGAGATTTTACTGTTTTTCGTAGTTTAGATCGAGTCTGTTCTTCATACCTATAGTCCACGAAAAAGCCACAAAAAAAATTAGGGTTAGTTCATCATATCCGAACCAATCTGAGCCTTGCATAATCTTTTTAGGTTTTGCTTTGTTGAATTTGCGGTTGCATCGTCGTGTCTAGTTGCTGGTCTTAGAGTCTAGTCTTTTAGAGTTTCGAGTTCTGGTCATAAGTTGTCACGCCGCCGCCGCACCATCATCATCGCCCCTGCCATCTACCACCACCGCGCCGAATCCGTATCCATATACCACCACCAATCCGTGTCCATATACCACCACTGATCCATATCCATATACTACCACCGCTACCACCACCGCTGCCATATACCACCACCATATATCCACCACCAATCCGAGTTCTTTGCTTATTAGGTTTGTTTTCGGGATCTATCTAGATTCCGATTCGTGTTTCCTTGCCGGAGTAGGTTTCGGAAAAAAAAAGAGTCGGGTAGCCACGCTCCGTTTAGGCCCAAAATTTTTCGAAAACGCATTTTTCGAAAAAATTTCTGGCTATCCTATTTTTAGGTGTTTCTGAGTGTTTTGAGACAGGTGCCATTATAGGAAGTTTTTTTTTGACCCGTTTCCAGTTTTTGGGTCCGGGCAGTCGAAAAAAAAAAATTGGTCGAAAAAATTCCGTGCCCATCCTGTCAGTTTGAGCTAGGAAGAGTTTTGAGACACTCGCCATTATAGTGACTTTTCGCAAAAAAAAAAAGAGCGAAAAAAAATTCAGAGTGTGCTTTTCCCTTGTTTACGTGCCGCGCCGTGATTTTGTTAGTGTTCTAGGCTCGCGTCTCTAGCACAGTCTAGCCTAGGACCAGCACAGTACCATCGTTGAGCGTTTATTCAACTTTGCATCTCTGAATTGATTATTGCTGACCCTTTTTGCTACCATATTATAAGCCTTCCCAGCTCCACATACATCTACGTCGTGCATTTGACTCTCCCTGGTAATCGCTCTATCCAAGCTTTCAGAGTTTTTGACTACAACGGTTGCCGATCACCGCCTGCTGCTGGGTAAGAACTGGTAAGAATTTGAGATTTGCTTGACGGATTTGTGACACCCACCACCACCACTTGTTCGTAGTCTGTAGGATCATATTCTTGTGTGTTTCTATTGCTGCTCACCATGCCAGGATCACAAGCCGATGAGATTGACTGGGAGAATTTATCGAACAAGGAGCTTCATGATAAAGTTTCAGCAAATGATGACTGAACAGGTGCCAACAGTTCCTTTAGAGTTTCGAGTTCTGTTCACATTAGTCACGCCGCCGCTGCATCATTATCCCTTCCGCTGTCCACCATCCCATCATGATGAGGACATCAATACAATTGTTACACCCACAGCCCCTGCTGCTATACATACTGGACCAATTACTAGAGCTCGTGCACGCCAACTAAATTACCAGGTACTTTCATTTCTTGGTAATGATTCTAATGTTCATGAGAATATGATGCTGCCTAAATTGGATACATTTGTTTTGCTTACAAATGAAGGGCCTAGCTTGGAGAAGGATGAACATTGGAGCAAGAACAAGCATGGAGATGATGGCATGCGCAAGGGGAACAAGAACGGAGTTACAAGTGATGATTTCAGGACTTTGAAGCCACCATAATGGGTGCATGAAGCCTTGGACGAAATATACAAGATGCCACTTCATAAATTTCGTCCCGAGGCTATTTTAGGTGCTGCGTCACCTTATTATTGGGCCAGGCCCATGTAATTTCGAAATACATAAGTATAGGCTATTTTCAGAGTCCGTATGTGTGGGGAAACAAGAGATAGGGTTGATTTCGGACCCCTCCACCAAGGGCCACGAAATTCCCCCCTCTTCCTCCATATATACAGCCCTTAGGGCATCGTTTAGACTTTGGGTTTTGTTTAGATTAAAAGTTCGCCATAGCTGCAACTTCGCGTACTTCGTTTGTGTTCAACGACCAGACAAAGGCGTCACAGAACCCCACCTTGATCAATAAAGCTTTCATCTTATATTCGCAATATCCAGATTGCAATCTTAGTTTCTTGCTTGTTCTTCGTTTGCTCGCAGGAAACAGACCCTCGTGGTCAGGTTGATCGTGCTCCGGCGTGGTCAATAACCTCTCGGAGTTGGTTTAGCGATTGCTAAGGCGCGACGTCCTCGCACGTTCGTAGTCGGATCGTCAAAGTCGACTTCCACCAAAGCGAAATCCACCATCTCATCGAAAGACGGGACACCTCCGCCTCTATCAGACGGGACACCTCCGCCTCTATCATACTTGGGAGTTAGAAACTGAACAACGATTTACATGTTTACAATATCCTAAGGAGAGACGAGTTGCTGCTGCTGTTTGTGCTTTCACTAGTTTTGCATGTGTATGGTGGTCTGAACATTGTAGATTATATCCTATTCCAACTACTTGGGCTGCTTTGAAAACTGCTATGCGTACGCGTTGGGTTCCACCATATTATCAACGTGAATTGCTTCAAAAATTGCAGCGTTTAAGACAAGGAAAAAATTCTGTAGAAGAATATTATCAGGAATTACAAACTGGCATGATTAGATGTGGTATTGTTGAGGAGAATGAAGCTATGCTTGCACGTTTTCTGGGTGGATTAAATAGAGAGATTCAGACCATTCTAGACTATAAGGAGTATACTAATATCACTCGTTTATTCCATCTTGCTTGTAAAGTTGAACGTGAAGTGCAGGATCGACAAGCATTGGGGCGAACTAACTTTTCTGCAGGCCGACCTTCATCATGGACACCACGTGCATCTTCTACTTCAACTGCACCAGCACCTCCATCCGGTGCCACCTCCAGCCGTGATACAAGAAAACAGGCACAACCACCATTATCTTCCAAGAGCGCACCTGCGGGTCCTGCACAGCGTTCTTCTTCTTCCATGGCATCAACAGGGCACACAAGTGATATTATTTGTCGTCGTTGTAAGGGAGGAGGTCATTATGCGAGGGAATGCAAATCTCCGCGTGTGATGATTGCTACCGCGGATGGTGGATATGAGTCCGCTAGTGACTATGATGAGGAGACATTGGCTCTTATTACACGTGAAGAACATGGTGGAGATGATTCTGATCATGAGACGCAATACATGGCTCCTGAAGACGCTGACAGGTATGAATGTTTAGTTGCTCAACGTGTTTTGAGGGTGCAGGTCACACAAGCTGAGCAAAATCAGAGGCACAATTTGTTCCATACCAAGGGAGTTTGATGAGGACATCAATACAATTGTTACACCCACAGCCCCTGCTGCTATACATACTGGACCAATTACTAGAGCTCGTGCACGCCAACTAAATTACCAGGTACTTTCGTTTCTTGGTAATGATTCTAATGTTCATGAGAATATGATGCTGCCTAAATTGGATACATTTGTTTTGCTTACAAATGAAGGGCCTAGATTGGAGAAGGATGAACATTGGAGCAAGAACAAGCATGGAGATGATGGCATGCGCAAGGGGAACAAGAACGGAGTTACAAGTGATGATTTCAGGACTTTGAAGCCACCATAATGGGTGCATGAAGCCTTGGACGAAATATACAAGATGCCACTTCATAAATTTCGTCCCGAGGCTATTTTAGGTGCTGCGTCACCTTATTATTGGGCCAGGCCCATGTAATTTCGAAATACATAAGTATAGGCTATTTTTAGAGTCCGTATGTGTGGGGAAACAAGAGATAGGGTTGATTTCGGACCCCTCCACCAAGGGCCACGAAATTCCCCCCTCTTCCTCCATATATACAGCCCTTAGGGCATCGTTTAGATTTTGGGATTTGTTTAGTTAAAAGTTAGCCACTGCAACTTCGTGTACTTCGTTTGTGTCCAACGACCAGACCAAGACCGCTTACGGATCCCCACCATTATCAATACCTCATATATATTTGCAATATTCAGATTGCTTTATCATATTCTTCCTCGTTCTTCGATTGCTTGCAGGAATAGACCTTCGTGGTCAGGCTGACCGTGCTTCCGGCATCGTCAATAACCTCAGGAGATTGGTTTAGCGATTGCTAAGGCGCAACGTCGTGCACGTTTGTAGTCGGATCGTCAAAGTCGTCTCCACCAAATCGATACTTATCATCTCATCGAAAGATCGGGACACCCTCGCCTCTATCAGGAACAAATTGTGCCTCTGATTTTGCTCAGCTTGTGTGACCTGCACACTCAAAACACGTTGAGCAACTAAACATTCATACCTGTCAGCGTCTTCAGGAGCCATGTATTGCGTCTCATGATCAGAATCATCTCCACCATGTTCTTCACGTGTAATAAGAGCCAAAGTCTCCTCATCATAGTCACTAGCGGACTCATATCCACCATCCGCGGTAGCAATCATCACACGCGGAGATTTGCATTCTCTCGCATAATGACCTCCTCCCTTACAACGATGACAAATAATATCACTTGTGTGCCCTGTTGATGCCATGGAAGAAGAAGAACGCTGTGCAGGCCCCGCAGGTGCGCTCTTGGCAGATAATGGTGGTTGTGCCTGTTTTCTTGTATCACGGCTGGAGGTGGCACCGGATGGAGGTGCTGGTGCAGTTGAAGTAGAAGATGCACGTGGTGTCCATGATGAAGGTCGGCCTGCAGAAAAGTTAGTTCGCCCCAATGCTTGTCTATCCTGCACTTCACGTTCAGCTTTACAAGCAAGATGGAATAAACGAGTGATATTAGTATACTCCTTATAGTCTAGAATGGTCTGAATCTCTCTATTTAATCCACCCAGAAAACGTGCAAGCATAGCCTCATTCTCCTCAACAATACCACATCTAATCATGCCAGTTTGTAATTCCTGATAATATTCTTCTACAGAATTTTTCCCTTGTCTTAAACGCTGCAATTTTTGAAGCAATTCACGTTGATAATATGGTGGAACCCAACGCGTACGCATAGCAGTTTTCAAAGCAGCCCAAGTAGTTGGAATAGGATATAATCTACAATGTTCAGACCACCATACACATGCAAAACTAGTGAAAGCACAAACGGCAGCAGCAACTCGTCTCTCCTCAGGATATTGTAAACATGTAAATCATTGTTCAGTTTCTAACTCCCAAGTAAGATATATATCAGGAACATATCTACCCTCAAATGGTGGAATATTCAATTTCAGTTTAGGAATATGGACATCATCTCGTACCTGAGGTGGTGGTGCAGGCCTACCATTACGAATATATACCTGAGGTCGACCTGCTGGTGGTGGTACAGGTAGCTGCACGTAGTGTTGATTTTGATCAACCTCATCCTCATAATCTCCCACATAATCATCCTCCTCCACATCAGCAGCAGGAGCCACAGAAGTATAAACAGCAACACCAACAGTTTGGCCAAACGCAAGAGGAACACGGCTTGCTCGGCGGAGGTCTGCTTCGCGACGTGGAGGTAGTCGTTGTTGTTGTTGTTGGAGAGGTGCGTTAGGTGCAGCGGGTGGTGGTGGTGGAAGACGCGCGAGCAATTCATTAAACTTGTTATCGAGCTTTGTTTCGAACGTCTTCTCAAGGCCAGTGATCTTCTCCATGGCCTCTTCAAAATTGTTCAGCACATCTTGCACCTGTTCAGTCATCATTTGCTGAAACTTATCATGAAGCTCCTTGTTCGATAAATTCTCCCAGTCAATCTCGCCGGCTTGTGATCCTAGCATGGTTAGCAGCAATAGAAACACACAAGAATATGATCCTACAGACTACGAACAAGTGGTGGTGGTGGGTGTCACAAATCCGTCAAGCAAATCTCAAATTCTTACCAGTTCTTACCCAGCAGCAGGCGGTGATCGGCAACCGTTGTAGTCAAAAACTCTCAAAGCTTGGATAGAGCGATTACCAGGGAGAGTCAAACGCACGACGTAGATGTATGTGGAGCTGGGAAGGCTTATAATATGGTAGCAAAAAGGGTCAGCAATAATCAATTCAGAGATGCAAAGTTGAATAAACGCTCAACGACGGTACTGTGCTGGTCCTAGGCTAGACTGTGCTAGAGACGCGAGCCTAGAACACTAACAAAATCACGGCGCGGCACGTAAACAAGGGAAAAGCACACACTGGAATTTTTTTTTGCTCTTTTTTTTTGCGCTCTTTTTTTTTTGCGCTGCTTTTTTTTTGCGAAAAATCACTATAATGGCGAGTGTCTCAAAACTCTTCTTAGCTCAAACTGACAGGATGGGCACGAAATTTTTTCGACCAATTTTTTTTTTTGACTGCCAGGACCCAAAAACTGGAAACGGGTCAAAAAAAACTTCCTATAATGGCACCTGTCTCAAAACACTCAGAAACACCTAAAAATAGGATAGCCAGAAATTTTTTCGAAAAATGCGTTTTCGAAAAATTTTGGGCCTAAACAGAGCGTGGCTACCCGACTCTTTTTTTTTCCGAAACCTACTCCGGCAAGAAAACACGAATCGGAATCTAGATGGATCTCGAAAACAAACCTAATATGATAAGAACTCGGATTGGTGGTGGATATATGGTGGTAGATGGCAGCGGTGGTGGTATATGACAGCTGTGGTGGTATATGGATACGGATTCGAAGCGGTGGCGGATAAACGGTGGTGGTAGATGGCAGGGGCGATGATGATGGTGCGGCGGCGGCGTGACAACTTATGACCAGAACTCGAAACTCTAAAAGACTAGACTCTAAGACCAGCAACTAGACACGACAATGCAACCGCAAATTCAACAAAGCAAAACCCTAAAAAGATTATGCAAGGCTCAGATTGGTTCGGATATGATGAACTAACCCGAATTTTTTTTGAGGCTTTTTCGTGGACTATAGGTATGAAGAACAGACTCGATCTAAACTACGAAAAACTGTAAAATCTCACCGAGCAACCTGGAAATCTGATACCACTTGATAGAGGCAAAGGTGTCCCGTCTTTCGATGAGATGATGGATATCGCTTTGGTGGCAGTCGACTTTGACGATCCGACTACAAACGTGCGTGGACGTCGCGCCTTAGCAATCGCTAAACCAACTCCGAGAGGTTATTGACCACGCCGGAGCACGATCAACCTGACCACGAGGGTCTGTTTCCTGCGAGCAAACGAAGAACAAGCAAGAAACTGAGATTGCAATCTGGATATTGCGAATATAAGATGAAAGCTTTATTGATCAAGGTGGGGTTCTGTGACGCCTTTGTCTGGTCGTTGAACACAAACGAAGTACGCGAAGTTGCAGCTATGTCGAACTTTTAATCTAAACAAAACCCAAAATCTAAACGATGCCCTAAGGGCTGTATATATGGAGGAATAGGGGGGAATTTCGTGGCCCTTGGTGGAGGGGTCCGAAATCAACCCTATCTCTTGTTTACCCACACATATGGACTCTAAAAATAGCCTATACTTATGTATTTCGAAATTACATGGGCCTGGCCCAATAATAAGGTGACGCAGCACCTAAAATAGCCTCGGGACGAAATTTATGAAGTGGCATCTTGTAT
This sequence comes from Triticum dicoccoides, assembly GCF_002162155.2. NCBI lineage: Eukaryota > Viridiplantae > Streptophyta > Magnoliopsida > Poales > Poaceae > Triticum > Triticum dicoccoides. The sequence goes on along the minus strand of NW_021313368.1, from coordinate 15,113 downwards.
ATTTCGTCCAAGGCTTCATGCACCCATTATGGTGGCTTCAAAGTCCTGAAATCATCACTTGTAACTCCGTTCTTGTTCCCCTTGCGCATGCCATCATCTCCATGCTTGTTCTTGCTCCAATGTTCATCCTTCTCCAAGCTAGGCCCTTCATTTGTAAGCAAAACAAATGTATCCAATTTAGGCAGCATCATATTCTCATGAACATTAGAATCATTACCAAGAAACGAAAGTACCTGGTAATTTAGTTGGCGTGCACGAGTTCTAGTAATTGGTCCAGTATGTATAGCAGCACGGGCTGTGGGTGTAACAATTGTATTGATGTCCTCATCACATGATCAGAATGTATAACAAATTCTTTGGGCCATAAATAATGTTGCCATGTTTCTAAAGTCCGAACAAGAGCATATAATTCTTTATCATAAGTAGAATAATTCAGACTAGGCCCACTCAATTTTTCAGAAAAGTATGCAACAGGTTTGCCATCTTGTAATAACACACCTCCTAATCCAATTCCACTAGCATCACATTCAAGCTCAAAAGTCTTATTAAAATCAGGAAGTTGGAGTAAAGGAGCATGTGTCAACTTATCTTTCAATACCAAGAAGGCTTCTTCATGTGCGGCACCCCAAAGAAAAGGCACATCTTTCTTTGTAAGCTCATTGAGAGGTGCAGCAATGGTGCTGAAATCTCTCACAAAACGCCTATAGAATCCAGCGAGGCCAAGAAAACTCCTCACTTGTGTGACCGTTTTGGGCTGCGGCCAACTCTCAATAGCTTCAATCTTGGCTTTATCAACTTCAATTCCCTGTGGAGTAACAACATAGCCAAGAAAAGATACTCGGTCGGTGCAAAAGGTGCACTTCCCAAGGTTACCAAACAAACGTGCATCACGTAGAGCAATAAAAACATCACGTAAATGTTCCAAATGTTCTTCCAAAGATCTGCTATAAATCAATATGTCATCAAAGTAAACTACCACAAATCGTCCAATGAAAGCACGTAAAACTTCGTTCATTAATCTCATGAAAGTACTAGGTGCATTAGTTAACCCAAAAGGCATGACTAACCACTCATATAATCCAAACTTAATTTTAAATGGTGTTTTCCATTCATCTCCCAATTTCATACGAATTTGATGGTATCCACTATGCAAATCAACTTTGGAGAATATTGTAGAGCCACTCAATTCATCAAGCATATCATCTAGCCTAGGAATAGGATGACAATAACGAATAGTAATATTATTAATGCCTCTACAATCAACACACATACATGATGTAGCATCCTTTTTCGGCACTAGAATAATAGGAACAGCACAAGGACTAAGGGATTCGCGTATATAACCTTTGTCGAGAAGCTCTTGTACTTGACGCATAATCTCCTTCGTCTCCTCTGGATTGGTACGATATGGCGCACGGTTTGGCAGTGAAGCACCGGGAATTAAGTCAATCTGATGCTCAATCCCTCGAATAGGTGGTAATCCTGGTGGCACGTCTTGTGGAAAGACGTCAGCGAACTCCTGCAAAATGTTAGTGACAACAGGAGGCAAATAGGAAGGCACGTCCTCGAATGAAAATTATGCCTCTTTGCAAATAAACATGCACTTTTCAATTTAATTTCAGAAGCAACACTAGATGGTTTATTATTAGGCTTCATTTGTTACTCAAATTCTTTTGCCACAATCTGATTTTCAATCTTATTCTTCTCCTGTTTTGCTTTATTAGCTCTATTAATATCATCTTTCAAAATAGAATCAGGAGTCATAGGAAGCAAAGTAATATTTTTATCCTTATGAACAAGAGTATACTGATTGTTTCTACCATGCTGTACAAAATTTTTATCAAATTGCCATGGTCTACCCAGTAATAAGGAACATGCTTGCATAGGAACCATATCACAATCAACATAATCAGCATATGTAGAGATACTAAAATGCACACGAACAGTACGTGTTACCTTAACCTTGCCGCTGTTGTTGAACCATTGGATGTGGATGTGGTCTTGTGGTAAGAGAAAGCTTCTCCACTATCTCCATGCTAGCCAAGTTGTTGCAGCTCCCTCCGTCTATGATGACGCGCACAGAATGTTCCTGCACAACTCCCTTGGTATGGAACAAATTGTGCCTCTGATTTTGCTCAGCTTGTGTGACCTGCACACTCAAAACACGTTGAGCAACTAAACATTCATACCTGTCAGCGTCTTCAGGAGCCATGTATTGCGTCTCATGATCAGAATCATCTCCACCATGTTCTTCACGTGTAATAAGAGCCAAAGTCTCCTCATCATAGTCACTAGCGGACTCATATCCACCATCCGCAGTAGCAATCATCACACGCTGAGATTTGCATTCTCTCGCATAATGACCTCCTCCCTTACAATGATGACAAATAATATCACTTGTGTGCCCTGTTGATGCCCTGGAAGAAGAAGAACTCTGTGCAGGCCCGGCAGGTGCGCTCTTGGCAGATAATGGTGGTTGTGCCTGTTTTCTTGTATCACGGCTGGAGGAGGCACCTGATTGAGGTGCTGGTGCAGTTGAAGTAGAAGATGCACGCGGTGTCCATGATGAAGGTCGGCATGCAGAAAAGTTAGTTCGCGCCAATGCTTGTCGATCCTGCACTTCACGTTCAGCTTTACAAGCAAGATGGAATAAACGAGTGATATTAGTATACTCCTTATAGTCTAGAATGGTCTGAATCTCTCTATTTAATCCACCCAGAAAACGTGCAAGCATAGCTTCATTCTCCTCAACAATACCACATCTAATCATGCTAGTTTGTAATTCCTGATAATATTCTTCTACAGAATTTTTTCCTTGTCTTAAACGCTGCAATTTTTGAAGCAATTCACGTTGATAATATGGTGGAACCCAATGCGTACGCATAGCAGTTTTCAAAGCAGCCCAAGTAGTTGGAATAGGATATAATATACAATGTTCAGACCACCATACACATGCAAAACTAGTGAAAGCACAAACAGCAGCAGCAACCCGTCTCTCCTCAGGATATTGTAAACATGTAAATCATTGTTCAGTTTCTAACTCCCAAGTAAGATATATATCAGGAACATATCTACCCTCAAATGGTGGAATATTCAATTTTAGTTTAGGAATATGGACATCATGTCGTACCTGAGGTGGTGGTGCAGGCCTACCATTGCGAATATATACCTGAGGTAGACCTGCTGGTGGTGGTGCTGGTGGCTGCACGTAGTTCTGATGTTGATCAACCTCATCCTCATAATCTCCCACATAATCATCATCCTCCGCATCAGCAGCAGGAGCCACAGAAGTATCAACAGCAGCACCAACAGTTTGGCCAAACGCAAGAGGGACAGGGCTCGCTCGGCGGAGATCTGTTTCGCGACGTGGAGGTAGTCGTTGTTGTTGTTGTTGTTGTTGGAGAGGTGCGTTAGGTGCAGCGGGTGGTGGTGGTGGAAGACGCGCAAGCAGTTCATTAAATCTGTTATCGAGCTTTGTTTCGAACGTCTTCTCAAGGCCAGTGATCTTCTCCATGGCCTCTTCAAAATTGTTCGGCACATCTTGCACCTGTTCAGTCATCATTTGCTGAAACTTATCATGAAGCTCCTTGTTCGATAAGTTCTCCCAGTCAATCTCGTCGGCTTGTAATCCTGGCATGGTTAGCAGCAATAGAAACACACAGAATATGATCCTACAGACTACTAACAAGAGGTGGTGGTGGGTGTCACAAATCCGTCGAGCAAATCTCAAATTCTTACCAGTCCTTACCCAGCAGCAGGCGGTGATCGGGAACCGTTGTAGTCAAAACTCTCAAAGCTTGGATAGAGCGATTACCAGGGAGAGTCAAACGCACGACGTAGATGTATGTGGAGCTGGGAAGGGTTATAATATGGTAGCAAAAAGGGTCAGCAATAATCAATGCAGAGATGCAAAGTTGAATAAACGCTCAACGACGGTACTGTGCTGGTCCTAGTCTAGACCGTGCTAGAGACGCGAGCCTAGAACACTAACAAAATCACGGCGCTGCATGTAAACAAGGGAAAAGCACATTCTGGATTTTTTTTCCGCTCTGTTTTTTTTTTGCACTGCTTTTTTTGCGCTGCTCTTTTTTTTTGCGAAAACTCACTATAATGGTGAGTGTCTCAAAATCTTCCCAGGACAAACTAACAGGATGGGCATGAAATTTTTTCGACAATTTTTTTTTTGACTGCCCGGACCCAAAAACTGGAAACGGGTCAAAAAAAACTTTCTATAACGGCGACTGTCTCAATACGCTTAGAAACACCTAAAAATAGGATAGCCAGAAATTTTTTCGACAAGTGCATTTTCGAAAAAATTTGGGCCTAAACGGAGGGTGGTTTCCGGACTTTTTTTTTCGAAACCTACTTCGGCAAGGAAACACGAATCAGAAACTAGATGAATCTCGAAAACAAACCTAATATGCAAGGAACTCGGATTGGTGGTGGATATATGGTGGTGGTATATGGCAGCGGTGGTGGTAGCAGTGGTAGTATATGGATATGGATCGGTGGTGCTATATGGACACGGATTGGTGGTGGTATATGGATACGGATTCGGAGCGGTGGTGGTAGGTGGCAGGGGCGATGATGATGGTGCGGTGGCGGCGTGACAAGTTATGACCAGAACTCGAAACTCTAAAAGACTAGACCCTAAGACCAGCAACTAGACACGACGATGCAACAGCAAATTCAACAAAGCAAAACCCTAAAAAGATTATGCAAAGGCTCAGATTGGTTCGGATATGATGAACTAACCCTAATTTTTTTTGTGGCTTTTTTTGTGGACTATAGGTATGAAGAACAGACTCGATCTAAACTACGAAAAACTGTAAAATCTCACCGAGCAACCTGGAAATCTGATACCACTTGATGAGATGATGGATATCGCTTTGGTGAAAGTCGACTTTGACGATCCGACTACGAACGTGCGAGGACGTCGCGCCTTAGCAATCTCTAAACCAACTCCAAGAGGTTATTGACCACACCGGAGCATGATCAACCTGACCGCGAGGGTCTGTTTCCTGCGAGCAAACGAAGAACAAGCAAGAAACTGAGATTGCAATCTGGATATTGCGAATATAAGATGAAAGCTTTATTGATCAAGGTGGGGTTCTGTGACGCCTTTGTCTGGTCGTTGAACACAAACGAAGTACGCGAAGTTGCAGCTATGGCGAACTTTAATCCAAACAAAACCCAAAGTCTAAACGATGCCCTAAGGGCTGTATATATGGAGGAAGAGAGGGGGAATTTCGTGGCCCTTGGTGGAGGGGTCCGAAATCAACCCTATCTCTTGTTTCCACACACATACGGACTCTAAAAATAGCCTATACTTATGTATTTCGAAATTACATGGGCGTGGCCCAATAAAAAGGTGACGCAACACCTATAATAGCCCCTGGACAAAATTTATGAAGTGACATCTTATATATTTTGTCCAAGGCTTCATTCACTCATTATGGTGGCTTCAAAGACCTGAAATCATCACATATAACTCCATTCTTGTTCCCCTTGCGCATGCCATCATCTCCATGCTTGTTCTTGCTCCAATGTTCATCCTTCTCCAAGCTAGGCCCTTCATTTGTAAGCAAAACAAATGTATCCAATTTAGGCAGCATCATATTCTCATGAACATTAGAATCATTACCAAGAAACGAAAGTACCTGGTAATTTAGTTGGCATGTGCGAGCTCTAGTAATTGGTCCAGTATGTATAGCAGCAGGGGTTGTGGGTGTAACAATGGTATTGATGTCCTCATCAACCTTATCCATTTCCAGGATTGGGTCAAAGCAGTCGTACTTCGTAGGTCAAATTGCTAATCCAGCTTTTGTTCTGTTCTACCTTGGAGTATTACCATCTTTATATTAAGAATATCATGGGAATTTCATACCATCCTATGAACTCTTGATACAGTGATACTTCTCACCCTCATTATTCATTTCTCGGTTTCTGTGTTGTCGCAACCGGAATGCCGACAAGTGAATCGTGATGTGTGAAATCAATACTTGATAGAGGCAAAGGTGTCCCGTCTTTCGATGAGATGATGGATATCGCTTTGGTGGAAGTCGACTTTGACGATCCGACTACGAACGTGCGAGGACGTCGCACCTTAGCAATCGCTAAACCAACTCCGAGAGGTTATTGACCACGCCGGAGCACGATCAACCTGACCACGAGGGTCTGTTTCCTGCGAGCAAACGAAGAACAAGTAAGAAACTAAGATTGCCATCTGGATATTGCGAATTTAAGATGAAAGCTTTATTGATCAAGGTGGGGTTCTGTGACGCCTTTGTCTGGTCGTTGAACACAAACGAAGTACGCGAAGTTGCAGCTATGGCGAACTTTTAATCTAAACAAAACCCAAAGTCTCAACGATGCCCTAAGGGCTGTATATATGGAGGAAGAGGGGGGAATTTCGTGGCCCTTGGTGGAGGGGTCCGAAATCAACCCTATCTCTTGTTTCCCCACACATACGGACTCTAAAAATAGCCTATACTTATGTATTTCGAAATTACATGGGCCTGGCCCAATAATAAGGTGACGCAGCACCTAAAATAGCCTCGGGACGAAATTTATGAAGTGGCATCTTGTATATTTCGTCCAAGGCTTCATGCACCCATTATGGTGGCTTCAAAGTCCTGAAATCATCACTTGTAACTCCGTTCTTGTTCCCCTTGCGCATGCCATCATCCCCATGCTTGTTCTTGCTCCAATGTTCATCCTTCTCTGATGAGGACATCAATACAATTGTTACACCCACAGCCACTGCTGCTATACATACTGGACCAATTACTAGAGCTCGTGCACGCCAACTAAATTACCAGGTACTTTCGTTTCTTGGTAGTGATTCTAATGTTCATGAGAATATGATGCTGCCTAAATTGGATACGTTTGTTTTGCTTACAAATGAAGGGCCTAGCTTGGAGAAGGATGAACATTGGAGCAAGAACAAGCATGGAGATGATGGCATGCGCAAGGGGAACAAGAACGGAGTTACAAGTGATGATTTCAGGACTTTGAAGCCACCATAATGGGTGCATGAAGCCTTGGACGAAATATACAAGATGCCACTTCATAAATTTCGTCCCGAGGCTATTTTAGGTGCTGCGTCACCTTATTATTGGGCCAGGCCCATGTAATTTCGAAATACATAAGTATAGGCTATTTTTAGAGTCCGTATGTGTGGGGAAACAAGAGATAGGGTTGATTTCGGACCCCTCCACCAAGGGCCACGAAATTCCCCCCTCTTCCTCCATATATACAGCCCTTAGGGCATCGTTTAGACTTTGGGTTTTGTTTAGATTAAAAGTTCGCCATAGCTGCAACTTCGCGTACTTCGTTTGTGTTCAATGACCAGACAAAGGCGTCACAGAACCCCACCTTGATCAATAAAGCTTTCATCTTATATTCACAATATCCAGATTGCAATCTTAGTTTCTTGCTTGTTCTTCGTTTGCTCGCAGGAAACAGACCCTCGTGGTCAGGTTGATCGTGCTCCGGCGTGGTCAATAACCTCTCGGAGTTGGTTTAGCGATTGCTAAGGCGCGACGTCCTCGCACGTTCGTAGTCGGATCGTCAAAGTCGACTTCCACCAAAGCGAAATCCACCATCTCATCGAAAGACGGGACACCTTTGCCTCTATCAAGTGGTATCAGATTTCCAGGTTGCTCGGTGAGATTTTACAGTTTTTCGTAGTTTAGATCGAGTCTGTTCTTCATACCTACAGTCCACGAAAAAGCCACAAAAAAAAATTAGGGTTAGTTCATCATATCCGAACCAATCTGAGCCTTTGCATAATCTTTTTAGGGTTTTGCTTTGTTGAATTTGCGGTTGCATCGTCGGTCTAGTTGCTGGTCTTAGCGTCTAGTCTTTTAGAGTTTCGAGTTCTGGTCATAAGTTGTCACGCCGCCGCCGCACCATCATCATCGCCCCTGCCATCTACCACCACCGCTTATCCGCCACCGCTCCGAATCCGTATCCATATACCACCATCAATCCGTGCCCATATACCACCACCGATCCATATCCATATACTACCACCGCTACCACCACCGCTGCCATATACCACCACCATATATCCACCACCAATCCGAGTTCCTTGCTTATTAGGTTTGTTTTCGGGATCCATCCAGATTCCGATTCGTGTTTCCTTGCCGGAGTAGGTTTCGAAAAAAAAAAGAGTCGGGTAGCCACGCTCCGTTTAGGCCCAAAATTTTTCGAAAACGCATTTTTCGAAAAAATTTCTAGCTATCCTATTTTTAGGTGTTTCTGAGTGTTTTGAGACAGGTGCCATTATAGGAAGTTTTTTTTGACCCGTTTCCAGTTTTTGGGTCCGGGCAGTCAAAAAAAAAAATTGGTCGAAAAAATTTCATGCCCATCCTGTCCGTTTGAGCTTGGAAGAGTTTTGAGACACTCGCCATTATAGTGATTTTTCGCAAAAAAAAAAGCAGCGCAAAAAAAAAAGAGCGAAAAAAAAATTCAGTGTGTGCTTTTCCCTTGTTTACGTGCCGCGCCGTGATTTTGTTGGTGTTCTAGGCTCGCGTCTCTAGCACAGTCTAGCCTAGGACCAGCACAGTACCGTCGTTGAGCGTTTATTCAACTTTGCATCTCTGAATTGATTATTGCTGACCCTTTTTGCTACCATACTATAAGCCTTCCCAGCTCCACATACATCTACGTCGTGTGTTTGACTCTCCCTGGTAATCGCTCTATCCAAGCTTTGAGAGTTTTTGACTACAACGGTTGTCGATCACCGCCTGCTGCTGGGTAAGAACTGGTAAGAATTTGAGATTTGCTTGACGGATTTGTGATACACCACCACCACTTGTTCGTAGTCTGTAGGATCATATTCTTGTGTGTTTCTATTGCTGCTAACCATGCCAGGATCACAAGCCGACGAGATTGACTGGGAGAATTTATCGAACAAGGAGCTTCATGATAAGTTTCAGCAAATGATGACTGAACAGGTGCAAGATGTGCTGAACAATTTTGAAGAGGCCATGGAGAAGATCACTAGCCTTGAGAAGACGTTCGAAACAAAGCTCGATAACAAGTTTAATGAATTGCTCGCGCGTCTTCCACCACCACCACCCGCTGCACCTAACGCACCTCTCCAACAACAACAACAACGACTACCTCCACGTCGTGAAGCAGACCTCCGCCGAGCAAGCCGTGTTCCTCTTGCGTTTGGCCAAACTGTTGGTGCTGCTGTTGATACTTCTGTGGCTCCTGCTGCTGATGCGGAGGAGGATGATTATGTGGGAGATTATGAGGATGAGGTTGATCAAAATCAACACTACGTGCAGCCACCTGTACCACCACCAGCAGGTCGACCTCAGGTATATATTCGTAATGGTAGGCCTGCACCACCACCTCAGGTACGAGATGATGTCCATATTCCTAAACTGAAATTGAATATTCCACCATTTGAGGGTAGATATGTTCCTGATATATATCTTACTTGGGAGTTAGAAACTGAACAACGATTTACATGTTTACAATATCCTGAGGAGAGACGAGTTGCTGCTGCCGTTTGTGCTTTCACTAGTTTTCCATGTGTATGGTGGTCTGAACATTGTAGATTATATCCTATTCCAACTACTTGGGCTGCTTTGAAAACTGCTATGCGTACGCGTTGGGTTCCACCATATTATCAACGTGAATTGCTTCAAAAATTGCAGCGTTTAAGACAAGGGAAAAATTCTGTAGAAGAATATTATCAGGAATTACAAACTGGCATCATTAGATGTGGTACCTATGCAAGCATGTTCCTTATTACTTGGTAGACCATGGCAATTTGATAAAAATTCTGTACACCATGGTAGAAACAATCACTATACTCTTGTTCATAAGGATAAAAATATTACTTTGCTTCCTATGACTCCTGATTCCATTTTGAAAGATGATATTAATAGAGCTAATAAAGCAAAACAGGAGACGAATAAGAGTGAAAATCAGATTGTGGCAAAAGAATTTGAGCAACAAATGAAGCCTAATAATAAACCATCTAGTGTTGCTTCTGAAATTAAATTGAAAAGTGCATGTTTATTTGCCACCAAATCTGATATTGATGAGCTAGATTTCAGCAAATCTGTTTGCTATGCTTTTGTGTGCAAAGAGGCATTATTTTCATTCGAGGACGTGCCTTCCTCTTTGCCTCCTGCTGTCACTAACATTTTGCAGGAGTTCGTTGACGTCTTTCCACAAGACGTGCCACCGGGATTACCGCCTATTCGAGGGATTGAGCATCAGATTGACTTAATTCCCGGTGCTTCACTGCCAAACCGTGCACCATACCGTACCAATCCAGAGGAGACGAAGGAGATTATGCGTCAAGTACAAGAGCTGCTCGACAAAGGTTATATACGCGAATCCCTTAGTCCTTGTGCTGTTCCTATTATTCTAGTGCCGAAAAAGGATGGTACATCACGTATGTGTGTTGATTGTAGAGGCATTAATAATATTACTATTCGTTATCGTCATCCTATTCCTAGGCTAGATGATATGCTTGATGAATTGAGTGGCTCTACAATATTCTCCAAAGTTGATTTGCGTAGTGGATACCTTCAAATTCGTATGAAATTGGGAGATGAATGGAAAACAGCATTTAAAACTAAGTTTGGATTATATGAGTGGTTAGTCATGCCTTTTGGGTTAACTAATGCGCCTAGTACTTTCATGAGACTAATGAACGAAGTTTTACGTGCTTTCATTGGACGATTTGTGGTAGTCTATTTTGATGATATACTGATTTATAGCAGATCTTTGGAAGAACATTTGGAACATTTACGTGCTGTTTTTATTGCTCTACGTGATGCACGTTTGTTTGGTAACCTTGGGAAGTGCACCTTTTGCACCGACCGAGTATCTTTTCTTGGCTATGTTGTTACTCCACAGGGAATTGAAGTTGACAAAGCCAAGATTGAAGCTATTGAGAGTTGGCCGCACCCCAAAACGGTCACACAAGTGAGGAGTTTTCTTGGCCTCGCTGGATTCTATAGGCGTTTTGTGAGAGATTTCAGCACCATTGCTGCACCTCTCAACGAGCTTACAAAGAAGGATGTGCCTTTTGTTTGGGGTACCGCACAGGAAGAAGCCTTCACGGTATTGAAAGATAAGTTGACACATGCTCCTTTACTCCAACTTCCTGATTTTAATAAGACTTTTGAGCTTGAATGTGATGCTAGTGGAATTGGATTAGGAGGTGTGTTATTACAAGATGGCAAACCTGTTGCATACTTTTCTGAAAAATTGAGTGGGCCTAGTCTGAATTATTCTACTTATGATAAAGAATTATATGCTCTTGTTCGGACTTTAGAAACATGGCAACATTATTTATGGCCCAAAGAATTTGTTATACATTCTGATGAGGACATCAATACAATTGTTACACCCACAGCCCCTGCTGCTATACATACTGGACCAATTACTAGAGCTCGTGCACGCCAACTAAATTACCAGGTACTTTCGTTTCTTGGTAATGATTCTAATGTTCATGAGAATATGATGCTGCCTAAATTGGATACATTTGTTTTGCTTACAAATGAAGGGCCTAGCTTGGAGAAGGATGAACATTGGAGCAAGAACAAGCATGGAGATGATGGCATGCGCAAGGGGAACAAGAACGGAGTTACAAGTGATGATTTCAGGACTTTGAAGCCACCATAATGGGTGCATGAAGCCTTGGACGAAATATACAAGATGTCACTTCATAAATTTCGTCCCGAGGCTATTTTAGGTGCTGCGTCACCTTATTATTGGGCCAGGCCCATGTAATTTCGAAATACATAAGTATAGGCTATTTTTAGAGTCCGTATGTGTGGGGAAACAAGAGATAGGGTTGATTTCGGACTCCTCCACCAAGGGCCACGAAATTCCCCCCTCTTCCTCCATATATACAGCCCTTAGGGCATCGTTTAGACTTTGGGTTTTGTTTAGATTAAAAGTTCGCCATAGCTGCAACTTCGCGTACTTCGTTTGTGTTCAACGACCAGACAAAGGCGTCACAAAACCCCACCTTGATCAATAAAGCTTTCATCTTATATTCGCAATATCCAGATTGCAATCTTAGTTTCTTGCTTGTTCTTCGTTTGCTCGCAGGAAACAGACCCTCGTGGTCAGGTTGATCGTGCTCCGGCGTGGTCAATAACCTCTCGGAGTTGGTTTAGCGATTGCTAAGGCGCGACGTCCTCGCACGTTCGTAGTCGGATCGTCAAAGTCGACTTCCACCAAAGCGAAATCCACCATCTCATCGAAAGACGGGACACCTTTGCCTCTATCACTATTTTGATGATATACTGATTTATAGCAGATCTTTGGAAGAACACTTGGAACATTTACGTGCTGTTTTTATTGCTCTACGTGATGCACGTTTGTTTGGTAACCTTGGGAAGTGCACCTTTTGCACCGACCGAGTATCTTTTCTTGGCTATGTTGTTACTCCACAGGGAATTGAAGTTGACAAAGCCAAGATTGAAGCTATTGAGAGTTGGCCGCAGCCCAAAACGGTCACACAAGTGAGGAGTTTTCTTGGCCTCGCTGGATTCTATAGGCGTTTTGTGAGAGATTTCAGCACCATTGCTGCACCTCTCAACGAGCTTACAAAGAAGGATGTGCCTTTTGTTTGGGGTACCGCACAGGAAGAAGCCTTCACTGTATTGAAAGATAAGTTGACACATGCTCCTTTACTCCAACTTCCTGATTTTAATAAGACTTTTGAGCTTGAATGTGATGCTAGTGGAATTGGATTAGGAGGTGTGTTATTACAAGATGGCAAACCTGTTGCATACTTTTCTGAAAAATTGAGTGGGCCTAGTCTGAATTATTCTACTTATGATAAAGAATTATATGCTCTTGTTCGGACTTTAGAAACATGGCAACTTTATTTATGGCCCAAAGAATTTGTTATACATTCTGATCATGAATCTTTGAAACATATTAAAAGTCAAGCTAAACTGAATCGTAGACATGCTAAATGGGTTGAATTCATTGAGACTTTCCCTTATGTCATTAAACACAAGAAGGGAAAAGAAAATGTTATTGCTGATGCATTGTCTCGTCGCTATACTATGCTTTCACAACTTGACTTCAAAATATTTGGTTTGGAGACCATCAAAGATCAATATGTGCATGATGCTGATTTTAAAGATGTAATGCAGAATTGTAAAGAAGGAAGAATGTGGAACAAGTTTGTCGTTAACGATGGATTTGTGTTTCGTGCTAACAAGCTATGCATTCCAGCTAGCTCCGTTCGTCTTTTGTTGTTGCAGGAAGCGCATGGAGGAGGATTAATGGGACATTTTGGAGTGAAGAAGAGGCAAAGGTGTCCCGTCTTTCGATGAGATGGTGGATTTCGCTTTGGTGGAAGTCGACTTTGACGATCCGACTACGAACGTGCGAGGACGTCGCGCCTTAGCAATCGTTAAACCAACTCCGAGAGGTTATTGACCACGCCGGAGCACGATCAACCTGACCACGAGGGTCTGTTTCCTGCGAGCAAACGAAGAACAAGCAAGAAACTAAGATTGCAATCTGGATATTGCGAATATAAGATGGAAGCTTTATTGATCAAGGTGGGGTTCTGTGACGCCTTTGTCTGGTCGTTGAACACAAACGAAGTACGCGAAGTTGCAGCTATGGCGAACTTTTAATCTAAACAAAACCCAGAGTCTAAACGATGCCCTAAGGGCTGTATATATGGAGGAAGAGGGGGGAATTTCGTGGCCCTTGGTGGAGGAGTCCGAAATCAACCCTATCTCTTGTTTCCCCACACATACGGACTCTAAAAATAGCCTATACTTATGTATTTCGAAATTACATGGGCCTGGCCCAATAATAAGGTGACGCAGCACCTAAAATAGCCTCGGGACGAAATTTATGAAGTGGCATCTTGTATATTTCGTCCAAGGCTTCATGCACCCATTATGGTGGCTTCAAAGTCCTGAAATCATCACTTGTAACTCCGTTCTTGTTCCCCTTGCGCATGCCATCATCTCCATGCTTGTTCTTGCTCCAATGTTCATCCTTCTCCAAGCTAGGCCCTTCATTTGTAAGCAAAACAAATGTATCCAATTTAGGCAGCATCATATTCTCATGAACATTAGAATCATTACCAAGAAACGAAAGTACCTGGTAATTTAGTTGGCGTGCACGAGCTCTAGTAATTGGTCCAGTATGTATAGCAGCAGGGGCTGTGGGTGTAACAATTGTATTGATGTCCTCATTAATTCGTTATCGTCATCCTATTCCTAGGCTAGATGATATGCTTGATGAATTGAGTGGCTCTACAATATTCTCCAAAGTTGATTTGCGTAGTGGCTACCATCAAATTCGTATGAAATTGGGAGATGAATGGAAAACAGCATTTAAAACTAAGTTTGGATTATATGAGTGGTTAGTCATGCCTTTTGGGTTAACTAATGCACCTAGTACTTTCATGAGATTAATGAACGAAGTTTTACGTGCTTTCATTGGACGATTTGTGGTAGTTTACTTTGATGACATATTGATTTATAGCAGATCTTTGGAGGAACATTTGGAACATTTACGTGCTGGTTTTATTGCTCTACGTGATGCACGTTTGTTTGGTAACCTTGGGAAGTGCACGTTTTGCACCGACCGAGTATCTTTTCTTGGCTATGTTGTTACTCCACAGGGAATTGAAGTTGATAAAGCCAAGATTGAAGCTATTCAGAGTTGGCCGCAGCCCAAAACGGTCACACAAGTGAGGAGTTTTCTTGGCCTCGCTGGATTCTATAGGCGTTTTGTGAGAGATTTCAGCACCATTGCTGCACCTCTCAATGAGCTTACAAAGAAAGATGTGCCTTTTCTTTGGGGTACCGCACAGGAAGAAGCCTTCACGGTATTGAAAGATAAGTTGACACATGCTCCTTTACTCTAACTTCCTGATTTTAATAAGACTTTTGAGCTTGAATGTGATGCTAGTGGAATTGGATTAGGAGGTGTGTTATTACAAGATGGCAAACCTGTTGCATACTTTTCTGAAAAATTGAGTGGGCCTAGTCTGAATTATTCTACTTATGATAAAGAATTATATGCTCTTGTTCGGACTTTAGAAACATGGCAACATTATTTATGGCCCAAAGAATTTGTTATAC
>NW_021313367.1:0-1089 GCF_002162155.2 Triticum dicoccoides | reverse complement strand
GCTGTTGTTTCACCTCATTATCTTTACTGCCGTTGTGATCTTCACTTATATCTTGCTGTCCAAAGCTACTTAGTGTCCTTCATTGATGCTAGTTGTGCTACGACGTGACCTCATTAGTGTTCTAGGCTCGCGTCTCTAGTTCGGTCTAGCCTAGGACCAGCACAGTACCGTCGTTGAGCGTTTATTCAACATTGCATCTTTGAATTGATTATTGCTAATCTTTTGCTACCATATATAGCCAACCCAGCTCCACATATTTCTACACCGTGTATACGTACGCTCCCCTGGCAATCGCTTTACTCAATATTCGGAGTTACTTGACACCACTGGTTGCCGATCACCGCCTGCTGCATGGTAAGAACTTGTAAGACATTGATATTTGCTTTACTGTGAGCGTTTTACCACCACATCCTAGTAGTTATAGGAACATTATTTTGGGTTTTGTTTCTTGTTCTACTAATCATGACAGGATCCAGAGTCAATTCATGGGCTTTGTCGATCGCGGGAGACGTGCCACCACCTTTGCAAATACCACAACCATCACGAGAGGTGCACAAACATCCAAATGCACATGATCAGGTTAATGTATCTATACCACCATTTAATGGCCGTTTTAAACCTGCTTTATATATTGAATGGGAGTTCGACTTAAAAAATATATTTGCTTCCCATAATTTCGATGAACATAAAAAGGTTAAGGTTGCGGTTGGTTCTTTCACTGGTTATGCTTTGGTTTGGTGGAGTGAATATTGTCGGTTACACCCTAATTATATACCTACTACTTGGGATGATTTGAAACTTGCCATGCGACATACTTTCGTCCCTGCTTATTATACTCGTGACATGATTAAGAAGTTGCAACACTTAAAACAAGGTAGTGAAACTGTAACAAAATATTATGATGATTTACAAACTACCTTGTTGCATTCCTCTTTACAAGAAAGTGAAGATGATTTTATGGATAGATTTTGGGGAGGATTAAATCGTGATATTCAAGAGATACTAATTCATGAAGAGTGTTATCCAATGGACCATTTGTTTCATCTTGCTTGCAAAGCTGAACAGGAAATAAAACGACGTGTTGGCCAC
>NW_021313366.1:0-1270 GCF_002162155.2 Triticum dicoccoides | reverse complement strand
TGCCACGGTCTGAAGATATCACTTGAGGAATACCGTGCAGAGAGACAATGCGAGAGGTATAGAGTTCCGCCAATTGAGCTGCAGTGATTGACTCTTTGATAGGCAGAAAATGAGCCACTTTGGTGAGCTTGTCGATAACGACGAATATAGCATCATTGCCACGCTTGGACTTTGGAAACCCAGTCACGAAGTCCATTTCAATGTGGTCAAACTTCCATTCTGGAATGGCAAGAGGTTGGAGGAGACCAGCTGGCCTTTGGTGTTCTGCCTTCACTCTTCTGCAGACATCACATTCGTTCACGAATTGAGCGATCTCGTGCTTCATTCGAGTCCACCAATAAGCTTGCTTGAGGTCCTGATACATCTTCGTACTACCAGGGTGGATGGAGAGGAGAGAGTTGTGAGCCTCGTTCATGATCACCTTACGGAGTTCACCTTTGGGCACAACAATTCGATCCTCGAAGAAGAGAGTGTCCTTGTCATCAAGTCGGTAGCACTTGTACTTGGACTGACTCTTTGCAATACCAATCTTCACCTTCTTTACCATAGCATCAAGAAGTTGGGCTTGGCGAATCTGGTCTTCTAAGGTAGGAGAGACTTGAAGGTTGGCGAGGAAACCTTGAGGAACAACTTGCAGATTAAGTTTGCGGAAAGCTTCACAAAGCTCGGGTTGATAAGGCTTGAGAATCAGACTGTTGCAATATGCTTTTCTGCTCAAAGCGTCAGCAATCACATTAGCCTTGCCTGGAGTATACTCGATACTCGGATTGTACTCTTGAATCATTTCGACCCATCGAGTCTGCCTGAGGTTGAGATTAGGCTGAGTGAAGATGTACTTGAGACTCTTGTGATCAGTGAAAATATCCACTTTCCTTCCCAATAGAAGATGTCTCCAAGTCAACAAAGCGTGCACAACTGCCGCCAACTCGAGATCATGAGTGGGGTAGTTCTTCTCATTAGGTTTCAACTGACGGGAGGTATAAGCAACAACTTTCTTCTCTTGCATCAGTACAGCACCGAGACCTTGGAGAGAGGCATCACAAAAGACCTCGTACGGCTTGGTTTCATCAGGTGGAGTCAGAACTGGAGCAGTGACCAATTTCTCTTTCAAAGAGTTGAAAGCAATATCACACTCCGGAGACCAAACGTACTTGACGTGCTTCTGAAGAAGATTTGAGAGAGGCTTGGCGATCTTAGAAAAGTTTTCAACGAATCTTCTGCAATAGCTTGCGAGACCGAGGAAACTGCGGAGTTGCTTCACGTTCTGAGG
>NW_021313365.1:0-1950 GCF_002162155.2 Triticum dicoccoides | reverse complement strand
CCCTGAGGCTATGAACATATGAAATAGGATGACAATATGCCATTTGGATGTGGTTGTGACTTGTTAGAAGGGTCATGGGCTTCAATATGAAAACATGTTCTTGTTTTCATATTGTTACAATTTTCAAAAAGCTCTGGTATTTCAGAAATATTCACTTTTTTCAACTTTTGTTCACAAATTTAAGAAATATTTGCGCTTCAGATTTTTATAAATTGTAAACATAAATACCTGTTTTGCAATATTTGTCTAAACTTTTCATCAATTATTGAGAATTTTTTAAATTTTATGGAATTATTTTTCAAGTTTATAAAATTTACATACACAATTTGAAATTTCAAATTTGTTGAGCAATTTCAAGATATCGTAAGACATAACAAAATGTTCATGCTGAATTGATAATGATAGAAAGTTAGAATAGGAGAAGCATTCAAATTAGGAAAAAAACATCATGCTCATGGATGCACCCTGTGGCCTAGTCTCACACACTCCTCTCAACGGTGTTTTTTTGGACTATAGATAAATGACCTCAACTTCTTGCAACATCTAGGCATGAGACGCATACATGTCAGGTTTGGACGACTTTTAACACCGTTTGCTCTTTGCAACACATCGAGCAATTTATTGGTCCTTTTTTTACAATGAAAACTCCAGACTAGTCAATAATCCAAACAACTTGGCATATGCATTGAATTGGTCATAGAAGTTGTTGGAAAAGATTTGTGGCTATTTGATGGATGTCGAAAAAGAACATGCTTTCAAACGGACACTTCTGGCCTACGGAGTGAGTATGGTCTATTTTTAGACATCCTTGAAACGACCCCAACTTTTGTAAGCAGGTGGGCAAAGCCCATGGTACACATGCATGTCTGGTTTGTACGATTTTCGACACCGTATGCAAGTTGCGACATGTCCGAATATTTATCGGCCTTTTTTAATTGAGGAAACAACAGAAAATACAAAACTTGTCGAAAACCCAAAAAACTTGGTATCGTGCATTACATTGGTCTTACATGGTTTGAAAAAATTGGGACATTTAAGGGATGTCAAGAAACGAGGTGCTCCCAAGTGGACCCTTCTAGCCTACCCGAGCATTCTCCGTTGAACATGATATTTTTTAGAAATGTCATGACTGACCACAACTTCTGCAAGTAGGTGGGAATGCACATGTTAGGCATCCATGCCTGGCTTGAATGACTTCTGACATCGTATGCATGTTGCTACATGTTAACCAGAAAATACAAAACTTGTCAAAAAAACAAAGAAACTTAGCAAGGTGCCTTGAATTGGTCATACAAGGCCATGAGAAAAAAGGTCATTTCAAGGATGTTGAGAAACAACGTGCTCCTAGACGGCATTTTGGCCTACACGAACATCATGCGTTCAATACGGTCCTTTTTCGAACATCCTTGAAATGACCTCATTTTTTTCAAGCAGGTGGGCATGCCCTTGGTAGGCATCCATGTGAGGTTTGGATGAATTCTGACACCGTTTGCATGTTGCCACACGTTCGGACATTTATCAACCTTTGCTCACAAGAAAAACTCCAGAAAATGCAAAATTGTCAAAAACTCGAACAATTTGGCATGGTTCCTTCAATTGGTCATACGAGGCCATGGAAAAAATTGGGGCATGTCCAAAAACATTGTGCTCTCATGTTATAAAACAACTAAGCTGCTTGTGCCTTGCTGGGCCGGCCCAGTAGCACAAACTCATGTGACTGGTGTACACTTTCCAGCGACGACCCGGCAGTGGGTACAATTTGCCAAAATATTACCCTTTATATGTTTAGTGGAGAGGGTTGTACCGAAGAGGGGCTTGTTTTAGTATTATATGTCAAGCATTACGTTGAGAGCTATGCTCTTTGTGCTGAGGGAACGCTTCCTCCTTTCCTATAGCTTGCATGCTTAAGATCCTCCTCAAGCAGCTTCTTCTTCTTCTTCTTCTTCTTCT
>NW_021313364.1:0-1019 GCF_002162155.2 Triticum dicoccoides | reverse complement strand
CTTCTACCTCCGCTGATTTCAGCATAGCAAATACTTCAGGAATGGTCTTTTCCATCCCCTGCATATTGAAGTTCATCACAAAGCTCTTGTAGCTTGGTGGAAGCGACTGGAGGATTCTGTCAATGACCGCATCATCCGGGAGATTAACTCCCAGCTGAGTCAAGCGGTTATGCAACCCAGACATAGTGAGTATGTGCTCACTGACAGAACTGTTTTCCTCCATCTTACAGCTGAAGAATTTGTCGGAGACTTCATATCTCTCGACCCGGGCATGAGCTTGGAAAACCATTTTCAGCTCTTCGAACATCTCATATGCTCCATGTCTCTCAAAACGCTTTTGGAGCCCCGGCTCTAGGCTGTAAAGCATGCCGCATTGAACGAGGGAGTAGTCATCGGAACGTGCCTGCCAAGCGTTCATAACGTCTTGTTCCGCAGGGAGAACGGGTACGTCACCAAGCGGTGCTTGTAGGACATAATCTTTCTTGGCAGCTATGAGGATGATCCTCAGGTTCCGGACCCAGTCCGTATAGTTGCTGCCATCGTCTTTCAGCTTAGTTTTCTCTAGGAACGCGTTGAAGTTGAGGACTACGTTGGCCATTTGATCTACAAGACATATTGCAAAGATTTTAGACTAAGTTCATGATAATTAAGTTCAACTAATCAAATTATTAGTGAACTCCCACTTAGATTAGACATCCCTCTAGTCATCTAAGTATTACATGATCCGAGTTAACTAGACCGTGTCCGATCATCACGTGAGACGGACTAGTCAACATCGGTGAACATCTTCATGTTGATCGTATCTTCTATACGACTCATGCTCGACCTTTCGGTCTTCTGTGTTCCGAGGCCATGTCTGTACATGCTAGGCTCGTCAAGTCAACCTAAGTGTTTGCATGTGTAAATCTGTCTTACACCCGTTGTATGTGAACGTCTGAATAAAACACCCGATCATCACGTGGTGTTTTGAAACAGCGAACTGTCGCAACGGTGCACAGTTAGGGGGAACACTTCTTGAA
>NW_021313363.1:0-862 GCF_002162155.2 Triticum dicoccoides | reverse complement strand
TATAAACCACTGCGCGCCCCCCTCAACTAGCGAGGTGGGACTAAACTTTGGCCCTGACGCTGGCAGCACAGGGTCCTTTGGTACCGGTTCGTGGCACCAACCGGTACCAATGCCCACCCTTTAGTCCCGGTTGGTTTCGCGAACCGGGACCAATGCTCTTGCTATATATACAGCACTTAGGAAAATTTGACGAACACATCGCCAGTTGCCCCCGGCCCGCCCGACGACGCCGAGCTCATCGACGCTGCCAGGCTACCCAGATCGACGTCGTCCGCTGCCCCGACGCCGCGCGCCACCCCGACGCTGTCCACGCGCCGCCGTCGACGCCGTCGTCGTCGCCCGCGCCCGTCGTCGCCGTCACCGTCGCTGTCGTCGCCGGCCACGCCCCTGCCCCGGCCCGCCGTGGTCGTCACCGACGCCGTCGCCGCCGCCGCCGTCGCCCTCGCCGGCCGCCCCCATTGTGAGCCGCCGCCGTCGAGGCTCTGTTCAGTGCTTTTTTTTCATACATACATGTGTATTTTTTGTTCATTGCATTTTTTCATATATATAATTAATGTATATATGTATGTGGTAGCTATATTATGAATGGATGTGGCTATGTATGTATGAATATAATGTTCATAGCATTTTTTTGTTTATATATGTTTTTTCATATATGTATTAATTTTTTATTTAGGTTGTTAGTAGATATCGATTTTAGGTTAGTGCATTTTAATTAGGTTAGTGTAGAGGAAAAAGTAAAATAAGGAAAAGGAAGAAAAGAGGAAGAAGGAAGAAGGAAGAAGAAGAAGAAAAAGAATGAGAGGAAAAAGGAAAATAAGAAGAGGAAGAAAGGAGAAGAAGAGGAGAGGAAAAGAAGAGG
>NW_021313362.1:0-2282 GCF_002162155.2 Triticum dicoccoides | reverse complement strand
TCTTCTTCTTCTTCTTCTTCTCTGATTCCTTATCCCACTGATGACACTCAGAGATGTAGTGGCCAGTCTTCTTGCATTTGTGGCAAGTTCTCTTCTTGTAGTCACGTGATGAATCCTCATCGTTCTTTGAGCTAGATCTTGAAGACTTGCTGAACTGATTCTTCTTGGAGAACTTTTGGAACTTCCTCACAAGCATTGCAAGCTCTTTTCCAAAGTCTTCAGGATCACCAGAACTATAGTCAGATTCTTCTTCAGATGAGGAAACATCCTTTGCCTTCAGGGCACGGGTTCGGCAATAGTTGGGACCATAGATATCACGCTTCACAGATAGCTGGAACTCATGTGTGTTGAGCCTCTCAAGTATATCAGACTGATCGAGATATTTGAAGTCAGGACGTTCTTGTATAATCAGGGCTAAGGTGTCAAATGAGCTGTCAAGTGATCTCAGAAGCTTCTTCACGATCTCATGCTTGGTGATCTCAGTGGCGCCAAGAGCTTGAAGCTCATTGGTGATATCAGTCAGGCGATCAAACGTGAGCTGGACATTCTCATTGTCAATTCTCTTGAAGTGGTTGAAGAGATTGCGAAGAACATCAATCCTTGAGTTGCGTCGAGTTGAGACGCCTTCGTTAACCTTGGACATCCAGTCCCAGACCAACTTTGCAGTTTCGAGTGCACTCACATGGCCATACTGCCCTTTCGTTAGATGACCACATATGATGTTCTTGGTGGTTGAGTCCAATTGTGTAAATCTCTTGACATCACACCTTCACTGACTTTGGGAACACCAGCCTTGACGACATTCCAGAGATCGACATGAATGGCTTCAAGATGCATGCACATCTTATTCTTCCAGTAGGGGTAATCAGTGCCATCAAAGACGGGGCACACAACAGAGACCTTGATTATCCCTGTAGTCGACATAGCTAAAACTCCAGGTGGTTAAACTGAATCACACAGAACAAGGGAGTACCTTGCTCTGATACCAATTGAAAATGCTAGTTATTGACTAAAGGGGGGATGAATAGGCGATTTTTATGAAAGTCTTCAAAACATGATGGCTTTGAAGACAAACAAGTAAACTGAACCTATATAGTAAGCACCGGAATGGAAACTACACTAGGCAAGCATTAGTCAAGCATACAATACAGTGGAAGCATGAAGACTAACTACAGCTAGGTAGACAGGATTAGGATGGAAGACAGTATGAAGCCAAACAAATATAAGTCTTCACACAGTGAAGTCGAATGAATCAGGCAGGCAAGTAATGACTTCAGAAGACAAACTGAAGAGTAATGAGAGTAGGGGATAGAACCATTTGCTTGGTGAAGACAAGGATTTGGTAGACCAGTTCCAGTTGTTGTGACAACTGTACGTATGGTTAGGGAGGCTAAGATTGAAATCAGAAGACCGTGCCTTCACCTTATTCCCCTTGAGGTAAGGATACCCAGTCCTCGCCCAATCACTATGGTAAGTCTTCAAGGTAGAATTCCAGACCTTCACAGACTTCGTTTACCGGCAATCCACCATGACTCTTGGATGCTCAGAATGGGATGCCTAACTGGCTGGAGGATTCACAGTCCTCAAGTGTAACAAGTCTTCAGATCACACGGACAGAAAGACTTTAGTGATGCCCAACACTCTTTGGCTCTGGGTGTTTTGGGCTTAGTCCTCGCAAGGATTTCTCTCTCAAATGCTTCAGATGTGGGTTGCTCTCAAATGACAAAAGCCGCACTAACTCTGAGCAACCACCAATTTATGGTGTAGGGGGTAGGCTATTTATAGCCAAGTGGCAACCCAACCTGATATGTCCGAAATGACCCTGGGTCACTAAGGAACCGACACGTGTCCAACGGTTGGATTTCAAACACACGCGGCAACTTGGCTTGGGCTACAAGCAAAGATGACTCATCCAGCTCTGGATAAGGTTTGCTCTCATTGTCTTCGCTCGAAGACTTGGTTGACCATCACATCAGTCACTCTGACTTTGTTCACTTGGAACCCACTTAACAGTACAGTGGTTCCTATGACTCAATAAAGAAGAAAGGAATCTATGAAACAACTATGTCTTGGCCTCCATAATCCTCAAGTGAATATCTTCACACATCATAATCTTCACCGTGAATGTCTTCATGAACCACCATTATCTTCAATGTCTTCACACATTTTTAGGGGTCATCTCTGGTAGGTAAACTGAATTAATGAGGGACTACTACCTGTGTTATCCTATAATTCTCACAAACACATTAGTCCCTCAACCATGTTTGTCGTCAATACTCCAA
>NW_021313361.1:0-1611 GCF_002162155.2 Triticum dicoccoides | reverse complement strand
GTTGTAGAAATCATACGCAGCTTCATGAGACGTAAAAGTCTTTTGTATTATCTGCATGAACATATCCCTCTTATCATCTGCACTAGCAGTATCTTGGACATTCTTTTTCCCCTCAACTTCTGTCACCTACACAATCATAACATAGCCATGAAAACAGTTTTCTATGGTATAACATTACTTCCATACAACATTCATAACATACATACCCCACTCATGATGACCGACGATTGCGACTCCCCAGAATCAGGTGCAGCTAATGATTCGACATCAAGGCCTGTCTCCGCATCGGATTCACCGTAATAGTCGTACGCATTATGACATTCAGAAATGAGCTGAAAAATATAACACAAATACATAAGTACTTATAATATAATATTCCAGGATTTATTCAACTTGCATGCATGCCAACAAAAAATTCCATTTCCATACCTGACTAATGTAATCTTCATTCGAGATCTCCGAGTTGTTTTCCTCACCATCATCATGCTCATTGTTTTCCTGACCATCATCATGTTCATCCATCTATAAATTTTCAAAATATAATATTGTCGGATGCCACCAAAAAATTACAACATGATAATGCGACTCACATTAAGATATTCCGATACGTTCCCATTCTCTGACCTATCTCCACGATCTGAATTTTCATCATCTGACCAATCTTCTATCCAGTCTTTCATCACTTCTCCAAACTCCATGTCATACATCATATCAGTTAACTCATCGTCCGTCATTTCCTACAACAATTAATATGTATCATCGCATGTGCAAACATTATCAATGCTGACATATACAACACTTAGCGCACGATCACGGATGTTAAATAAACTACCCCAACCGGAGAGCGCCCTAACCGAGGGCGTTCAGATCGTGCACACAACCGACGCCAACGACCTCTGATCGCCCATGGATCCTCCCCCTCTCCACACCGAGCGGCGGTAAGGTACGTCCCACGAATCCAGTACGTGATCACTTTGGATCGCGAGAAGCTGCGCTACCTGTGATAACATGCGCCGCCGGATTCCTAGCCCACGGCACCAGTCGTGATTACTTTGGATCGCCGGATACCTAGTTAAGCCGCCGCATCAAATAACGGAGCCGTTGTGCACACAACTGACGGCAACCGACGCTAGGTTAACCCTAGAAAGAAGAAACCCACTTTAGCCCGCGTGATCACTGTGTATATCACGACGAGCAGCACTACCAGAACAAGATCTGCGATGGCCTGGACCGCCAGAAAGCTAGGTTACCCGCCCCGCTAGGTTAACCACTATGACGAAAACAGCGGCAGTTTGTTTGATGCTGTCGCGAGCGAGACAAACATGGGGAAACGAGATGCGGTACCTGCGAGCGCTGGAGGTTGACGACGGTGCCGCGCGCGCTCTCAGACGAGATCGCCGGTGATAAAATCGCCGCCGCCGATATTCCTAAAGAACCTCACCAGAATGATGGAGGAGCTGCGTGAATGATGGAGCTGCGTGATTGATTGAGCTGCGTGATTGATGGATCGGCCGTCGGCAGGTCCTACCTGGTCATGGGGTCGTGTCATCCTTTTTTTTCGGGATGTCACCGTATACATACGTATGGGTCATACGGGTTATACGGGGCTTG
>NW_021313360.1:0-1241 GCF_002162155.2 Triticum dicoccoides | reverse complement strand
TCTCATAATCATAGTATGCGGCAATTGCTAACATGATTCGGACGGACTTTAGCTTCGCTACGGGAGAGAATGTCTCGTCGTAGTCAATCCCTTGAACCTGTCGATAACCCTTAGCGACAAGTCGAGCTTTATAGATGGTAACATTACCATCCGCGTCCGTCTTCTTCTTAAAGATCCATTTGTTTTCTATCGCTCGCCGATCATCGGGCAAGTCTGTCAAAGTCCATACTTTGTTTTCATACATGGATTCTATCTCGGATTTCATGGCTTCAAGCCATTTGTTGGAATCCGGGCCCGTCATTGCTTCTTCATAGTTCGAAGGTTCATTGTTGTCTAACAACATGATTTCCAGGACAGGGTTGCCGTACCATTCTGGTGCGGAACGTGTCCTTGTGGACCTACGAAGTTCAGCAGTAACTTGATCCGAAGTACTTTGATCATTATCATGGTTTTCCTCTTCAGTTGGTGTGGGCATCATAGGAACGGTTTCCTATGCTGCATCACTACCCCGCTCAAGAGGTAGTACTTCATCGAGTTCTACTTTCCTCCCACTTATTTCTTTCGAGAGAAACTCTTTTTCCAGAAAGCATCCGTTTTTGGCAACAAAGATCTTGCCTTCGGATCTTAAGTAGAAGGTATACCCTATAGTTTCCTTAGGGTATCCTATGAATACGCATTTTTCCGACTTGGGTTCGAGCTTTTCAGGTTGAAGTTTCTTGACATAAGCTTCGCATCCCCAAACTTTTAGAAACGACAGCTTAGGTTTCTTTCCAAACCATAATTCATACGGTGTCGTCTCAACGGATTTAGACGGTGCCCTGTTTAAAGTGAATGTAGCTGTCTCTAGAGCGTATCCCCAAAATGATAGCGGTAAATCGGTAAGAGACATCATGGACCGCACCATATCCAATAGAGTGCGATTACGACGTTCGGACACACCGTTTCGCTGAGGTGTTCCAGGCGGCGTGAGCTGTGAAACGATTCCACATTTCTTTAAGTGTGTACCAAATTCGTGACTTAAGTATTCTCCTCCACGATCTGATCGTAAGAATTTTATCTTTCGGTCACGTTGATTCTCCACCTCATTCTGAAATTCCTTGAACTTTTCAAAGGTCTCAGACTTGTGTTTCATTAAGTAGACATACCCATATCTACTCAAGTCATCTGTGAGGGTGAGAACATAACGATATCCTCCGCGAGCCTCAACGCTCATTGGACCGCACACATCGGTATGTATGATT
>NW_021313359.1:0-1297 GCF_002162155.2 Triticum dicoccoides | reverse complement strand
CAACATCTTCGACAATTGATTCTTAAGGAGGCGCATGAATCTCCTCTCACAATTCATCCCGGTAGTACTAAGATGTATCAGGATCTACGCCAGAGGTTCTGGTGGACTAGGATGAAGAGAGAAATCGCTGAGTTCATTGCTAACTGTGACGTTTGTCGTCGCGTTAAGGCAGAGCATCAAAGGCCTGCTGGCACCCTTCAGCCTTTAGCTATTCCTGAGTGGAAATGGGATAAAGTTGGTATGGACTTCATTACCGGCTTTCCCAGGACCAAGAAAGGGAATAACGCTATCTTCGTAGTCGTTGATCGTCTTTCCAAAGTGGCTCACTTCCTTCCTGTTCGGGAAAGTATCACTGCTGGTCAGCTTGCTGACTTATATATTTCTCGAATAGTGTCACTTCATGGTGTTCCACTAGAGATCAATTCAGACCGTGGCAGTCTTTTCACTTCTCATTTTTGGGAGAGTTTCCAAACTTCCATGGGAACCCATCTTTCGTTCAGTACCGCTTTCCACCCTCAATCAAGTGGTCAGGTGGAACGGGTCAATCAAATTCTCGAAGACATGCTTAGAGCTTGCGTTATCTCCTTCGGTATGGATTGGGAGAAATGTCTTCCTTTCCCGAGTTTGCTTATAACAACAGCTACCAATCCAGCCTCAAGAAAGCTCCTTTTGAGGTTCTCTATGGACGAAGATGTCGAACACCTTTGAACTGGTCAGAAACCGGTGAAAGACAATTCTTTGGACCGGACATAATCCAGGAGGCAGAAGAGCAAGTTCGCATCATTCGTGAGAATTTGAAAACAGCCCAGTCTCGTCAGAAAAGCCAGTACGATCGTCATCATAAGGATATGACTTATGAAATTGGCGACCAAGCTTACCTTCGGGTTACTCCTTTGAAGGGTACCCATCGTTTCGGTATCAAGGGCAAGTTGGCTCCTCGTTACATTGGTCCCTTTCGCATTCTCGCCAAACGAGGAGAGGTTGCCTACCAATTGGAACTACCCCCACATCTTTCTCGAGTTCATGATGTCTTCCACGTCTCTCAACTCAGGCGTTGCTTCTCGGATCCTATCCGTGGAGTGGACCACGAAACGCTTGATCTCCAAGATAACCTCACCTACCGAGAGTACCCGGTACGCATTCTTGATCAAGCAGAGCGTGTCACTCGACGTCAGAACATCAAGTTTCTCAAAGTTCAGTGGTCTCATCATTCCGAGAGAGAAGCTACTTGGGAGCGAGAAGATCGTCTTCGACTGGAGTACCCCACTTTCTTTCCGTCGACCCCTGAATCTCGAGA
>NW_021313358.1:0-1246 GCF_002162155.2 Triticum dicoccoides | reverse complement strand
GTAGATCAACTCTTGTAATACTCATATCATCAAGATCAATCAAGCAGGAAGTAGGGTATTACCTCCATCGAGAGGGCCCAAACCTGGGTAAACATCGTGTTCCCCGCCTCCTATTACCAATAGCCTTAGACGCACAGTTCGGGACCCCGTACCCGAGATCCGTCGGTTTTGACACCGACAGTTCCTAGGACAGGCGGCGGCCTGGGGAAGCTTAGCAGGCACGCCACCTGTTCTCCCGCCTTGGAGTTCAAAATTGGCCAATGATCCCGCCTTGTCAAAGCCGGCCTCGGCGACCGGCATGCCACAAGGCGGATCAAGAGGCCGGCCCGCCGCAAGGCAAATCAAGATATCCTCCTGGAGCTCGGTGAGGGGGGAAGCCGCTGAGACTTCACGGCCCCACGACCACAACGCCTCACCGGCTTCGGGGACTACTGTCGGAGTAATGGTCCATGGGTAGCCTCACCCGAGTCCCTTTATATAACAAAACTTTGGGCCAGCTTCGCCCCGCCAAGACCCCGGCTAGAAGCTCCGCCCTCCGGGTGCCGACTGGCTCAGAGGCCGGCCACCGGAGGACGGCCAAACACCAGAAGACGGCACTGGGAGCGGCCGGCTCCCGGAGACCAGCTCCCAGAGAGGGCGGCCACTCGGCGCCCTCAGAGTTTGGGCCTCCATCAAGAGTACAAGACAGAGCGTGGCTACAGTGAAGCCCCTCGCCCCCGAATCCCAGGATAGGCATGGCCACAGTGCCCCATACGGGCGGAGATCTCCGCACGGCGTGGCACTGTGCCGCCTATCCCCTGACGTCACTCCGAGAAGGCGGAGCCCTGTTCCCCACGACGACCTGTCGGTACAGCCTGCCGGCCGCGGGGCCTATCGGGCAGCGACACCACAGGAGACGGCGGATGCCCAACCAGCCAGACTTGGGGAGGGCCGGCCTCCAGCAGGCGGTCGTCCCTCGCCCTGAGGCAAGCGTGCCATTGACCTGACGAGACCAGGTGTGGCTACAGTGATCTCCCTCCAGGCGGAGGGACTGTAGCCACGAAGAGATGACCAAGCCCTCGTCATTAGCGGCACGGCTATAGTGAACAACCACCAACCAGTCGGCGGGCCCCAATAGTCGGCGGAGAAGCCGGAGGCCGGAGACACTGACAGCCAGGCCCAACACCCGGCCAGATTACCATTGTACCCCTGGGAGGGTAGGCCTATATAAACCCCCTAGGGCACCCATGCAAAGGGTTCCCACACT
>NW_021313357.1:0-913 GCF_002162155.2 Triticum dicoccoides | reverse complement strand
CCTCCATATATACAGCCCTTAGGGCATCGTTTAGACTTTGGGTTTTGTTTAGATTAAAAGTTCGCCATAGCTGCAACTTCGCGTACTTCGTTTGTGTTCAACGACCAGACAAAGGCGTCACAGAACCCCACCTTGATCAATAAAGCTTTCATCTTATATTCGCAATATCCAGATTGCAATCTCAGTTTCTTGCTTGTTCTTCGTTTGCTCGCAGGAAACAGACCCTCGTGGTCAGGTTGATCGTGCTCCGGCGTGGTCAATAACCTCTCGGAGTTGGTTTAGCGATTGCTAAGGCGCGACGTCCTCGCACGTTCGTAGTCGGATCGTCAAAGTCGACTTCCACCAAAGCGATATCCATCATCTCATCGAAAGACGGGACACCTTAGCCTCTATCAAGTGGTATCAGATTTCCAGGTTGCTCGGTGAGATTTTACAGTTTTTCGTAGTTTAGATCGAGTCTGTTCTTCATACCTATAGTCCACTAAAAAGCCACAAAAAAAATTAGGGTTAGTTATATACGAACCAATCTGAGCCTTGCATAATCTTTTTAGGGTTTTGCTTTGTTGAATTTGCGGTTGCATCGTTGTGTCTAGTTGCTGGTCTTAGAGTCTAGTCTTTTAGAGTTTCGAGTTCTGGTCATAAGTTGTCACGCCGCCGCCGCACCATCATCATCGCCCCTGCCATCTACCACCACCGCACCGAATCCGTATCCATATACCACCACCAATCCGTGTCCATATACCACCACCGATCCATATCCATATACTACCACCGCTACCACCACCGCTGCCATATACCACCACCATATATCCACCACCAATCCGAGTTCTTTGCTTATTAGGTTTGTTTTCGGGATCCATCTAGATTCCGATTCGTGTTTCCTTGCCGGAGTAGGTTTCGGAAAAAAAAAATA
>NW_021313356.1:0-1088 GCF_002162155.2 Triticum dicoccoides | reverse complement strand
GAGGTGCCGTCCGTTCGGCGCTGGTCATCGGTGATTTGGATCACGTCGAGTACGACTACATCATCACCTTGCAAGCTTCCGCACGCGATCTACAAGTGGTATGTAGATGCAAACTCTCTCCCTTGACTCGTTGCTTAGATGAACTCATAGATGGATCTTGGTGAAACCGTAGGAAAAATTTTAATTTTCTGCAACGTTCCCCAACAGTGGCATCATGAGCTAGGTCTATGCGTAGTTCTCTTTGCACGAGTAGAACACAATTTTGTTGTGGGCGTGGATTTTGTCATCTTACTTGCCTCTACTAGTCTTTTCTTGCTCAACGGTATTGTGGGATGAAGCGGCCCGGACCAACCTTACACGTATGCTTACGTGAGACCGGTTCCACCGACTGACATGCACAAGTTGCATAAGGTGGCTGGCGGGTGTCTGTCTCTCCCACCTTAGTTGGAGCGGAATCGATGAACAGGGCCCTTATGAAGGGTAAATAGAAGTTGACAAAATCACGTTGTGGTGATTCGTAGGTAAGAAAACGTTCTTGCTAGAACCCAATTGCAGCCACGTAAAAGATGCAACAACAATTAGAGGACGTCTAACTTGTTTTTGCAGCGATTGATCATGTGATGTGATATGGCCAGAAGTTGTAATGAATGATGAATTGTGATGTATGAGATCATGTTCTTTGTAATAGGATTCACGACTTGCATGTCGATGAGTATGACAACCGGCAGGAGCCATAGGAGTTGTCATTATTTTTTGTATGACCTGCGTGTCATTGAATAACGCCATGTAAACTACTTTACTTTATTGCTAAACGTTAGTCATAGAAGTAGAAGTAGTCGTTGGCGTGACAACTTCATGAAGACACGATGATGGAGATCATGATGATGGAGATCATGGTGTCAAGCCGGTGACAAGATGATCATGGAGCCCCGAAGATGAAGATCAATGGAGCTATATGATATTGGCCATATCATGTCACAACTATATAATTGCATGTGATGTTTATTATGTATTATGCATCTTGTTTACTTAGGACGACGGTAGTAAATAAGATGATCCCTTATAAAATTTCAAGAAGTGTTCTCCCC
>NW_021313355.1:0-1231 GCF_002162155.2 Triticum dicoccoides | reverse complement strand
CGGAGAAGGTTAATTTTGATGCTAAACAACGTGCTGAATTGATTTTAAAAATGCATGAGTTAACTAAGGAAAACATTGAGCGTATGAATGCTAAATATAAACTTGCTGGAGATAAGGGTAGAAAACATGTTGTGTTTGCACCTGGAGATCTTGTTTGGTTACATTTGCGTAAGGATAGATTTCCTGATTTGCGCAAATCAAAGCTAATGCCACGTGCTGATGGTCCCTTTAAGGTGTTAGAGAAAATAAATGATAATGCATATAAACTTGAGTTGCCTGCAGATTTTGGGGTTAGTCCCACTTTTAACATTGCAGATTTGAAGCATTATGTGGGTGAGGAAGATGAACTTCCGTCGAGGACGACTTCATTTCAAGAAGGGGAGGATGATGAGGACATCAATACAATTGTTACACCCACAGCCCCTGCTGCTATACATACTGGACCAATTACTACAGCTCGTGCACGCCAACTAAATTATCAGGTACTTTCGTTTCTTGGTAATGATTCTAATGTTCATGAGAATATGATGCTGCCTAAATTGGATACATTTGTTTTGCTTACAAATGAAGGGCCTAGCTTGGAGAAGGATGAACATTGGAGCAAGAACAAGCATGGAGATGATGGCATGCGCAAGGGGAACAAGAACGGAGTTACAAGTGATGATTTCAGGACTTTGAAGCCACCATAATGTGTGCATGAAGCCTTGGACGAAATATACAAGATGCCACTTCATAAATTTCGTCCCGAGGCTATTTTAGGTGCTGCGTCACCTTATTATTGGGCCAGGCCCATGTGATTTCGAAATACATAAGTATAGGCTATTTTTAGAGTCCGTATGTGTGGGGAAACCAGAGATAGGGTTGATTTCGGACCCCTCCACCAAGGGCCACGAAATCCACCCCCTCTTCCTCCATATATACAGCCCTTAGGGCATCGTTTAGACCTTGGGTTTTGTTTAGATTAAAAGTTCGCCATAGCTGCAACTTCGCGTACTTCGTTTGTGTTCAACGACCAGACAAAGGCGTCACAGAACCCCACCTTGATCAATAAAGCTTTCATCTTATATTCGCAATATCCAGATTGCAATCTCAGTTTCTTGCTTGTTCTTCGTTTGCTCGCAGGAAACAGACCCTCGTGGTCAGGTTGATCGTGCTCCGGCGTGGTCAATAACCTCTCGGAGTTGGTTTAGCGATTGCTAAGGCGCGACGTCCTCGCACGTTCGTAGTCGGA
>NW_021313354.1:0-1234 GCF_002162155.2 Triticum dicoccoides | reverse complement strand
CATACAGGTCGTTGATCCTGGGAAGCGGATATTTGTTCTTGATTGTGACCAAATTGACAGGTCGGTAATCTACAACCATCCGGTCCGTACCATCCTTCTTCTTGACGAAGAGAACGGGGCAAGCCCACGGAGATGAACTAGGTCGGATGAAACCCTTTTTCAAGGACTCATCGAGTTGTTTCTTAAGCTCGGCTAGTTCTAGGGGTGCCATCTTATAAGGTCTTCTAGCAATCGGAACGGTTCCTGGAACGAGGTCTATTACGAACTCAACATCCCTGTCAGGTGGAACACCTGGCAATTCCTCTGGAAAGACATCCGGGAAGTCACGGACTACCGGCACGTCCTCAAGGTCTGGCAAAGGGCTGGCGTTAAGAGAATATAATTGTCGCTTGGCTATTCGGGTCAAGACATTGACTATCTTCCCCGAAGGATGGGTGAGTTGAACAGTCCTAGAGAAGCAATCAATTTTGGCTTGATGAGATGACATCCAGTCCATACCCAGAATGATATTAATATCTGAAGATTTAAGGGCTATCAAAGACGCGAGGAAAACAAGTCTGTCGACTTGGATTTCATTTCCATGGCTTACTCTAGAAGTTTGCCACTTGGATCCCGGAGTTTGAATTACCATAGAGGTTGGCATATCACCGAATGCGACGTTATGCAAGCGAGCATAGTTTTCAGATATAAAAGAATGAGAGGCTCTTGTATCGAAAAGAACAGATGCCGGGTGGCAATTAACAAGAAGTGTACCGAGAACGACGTTGGGATCCTCTTGAGCTTCTTCGGCGGAGATACAGTTGACATGGCCACGTGAAGCGGTGACCGGCTTGGCGTGGAATATTTTTCCTGTCGGCTTGCCACGGCCAACAGCTTTAGCAGACTGGTTGGGGTTGGTCTGGGGACACTCACGCATATAGTGACCAGATTCCCCACACTTGAAACAGGTCACGGAACTGGTACGTGGAGGAGCATTGTTAGTTGGACCCCCATAGGGCTTGGCCGGTGCAGACTGTTGAACAGGGCGAGGCGCCTGGAAAGATGGCCTCGGTGTGAACCTGGGTGGCAGGGCGGTGTTGGGTACCCACACGCGGCGCTTCTGAGGACCAGCACCGGATGAGGAACCCATGTCACGGCCATGCTTGCGTGTTGCGTCATAGTCAGTCTGACCAGTTTCAGCACTGATGGCTTTGTTGACAAGTTTCTGAAAAGATGTGCACTCATGCAGACGGAG